>NC_139344.1:284303577-284543577 GCF_055883805.1 Amblyomma maculatum | reverse complement strand
AAAAATCAATAACACGTCGATATAGCCATACGATTATAATACCGACGTCCATCAGATGTGACATCATGCCAACCGGAAATGGACATGTTTCTGACCTAATGAGCCAAATAAACGCGGGATAGGGATCATAAGTGTGTGATTAGTGTCAATTAATCAAATAAGAAAGATAATTAGGGCGTAAAAGAGAGAAAAATACCAAACAAATGCGCAAACAGGCTACGCATATGTAGTGACGTTACAACGATGCGGTTGTCATGCTATAGAGGCTAGAACATTGACTAGTGTCGTGAACGCGCCTACGGAGAGGAAATGATTTGCAATGACGGCTCACAGATGGCGCTGCAGCTAGCAGGTGAGTTGTGCGCGCGCTCGGCAGCAATGCCGGGAAACACGTTTCGCTTCATGAATCTCATGTAACGGCTGCGATATTAGTCTGGACAAAGCGCAAAATATAATACTAGTGTCCACATGTTTTACGGTGCCTGTGGCGTCGGTCAGCAGCGGTATTTTGAGCAAAACATTTTCGAAGCTACTGCTTCAGGTGGACACAGAATATTGAAGCCGCAAGCAGTTATATTTCTGCTTGTTTATAACTATGCTTTGGTTGACCCATTTTGGCGGAAAAAGGAAATGCTGCGCAAGAAGACAACGACGAAGGGGAAGGAACGAGCACAACACAACGTGCGCAGAAACAAGAAATCCAAGAGATTGAGCGTGTCTCGTATAGCGACCGAGTGAAATTACGGCGTCACGTGCGGAAGGCACCACTAGCGGATGGTCGTTACAGCTCCAAATACATTAATGAAATCACATAAATAAGGAAACAGAACACATTAACGCAATGTTTATTTACATGGACATTTCGTCGATGCAGTTTCACTCGTTTTGAGCAGCTTTTGCTTCTCGCGATTTGATGCCCTAACTTTGCTCATTGCCTTCGTAAAAAAATGCTACCGCGTCGATACATAAACTTAATCACATCACTTAAAAAATGAGTCGGCTGTCGATTTTCTTTTCCTCACAGCCTTGGTGGTCAGACATGCTGTCCTGCTCTTGCAGCACTGCTGAAGCATGTGGCAGATTCCCCGATCGTGATCATCAATTAAGCTTTCTATTTGTGCCGCCTTTTGTTTCCTTACATCAGAGGGCTGCAAAAGAGAACTCACAATCTCAGCTGGTGAATTTCCATTCCTTGACGACATTGCTAAGTTGTAGAAGGCAAGGTTATTCACTATAAGCAAAAAATGCTCTGGAGAGGGGTGGTCATTGCAGCCGAATGGTTATCTTAAAATGCCAAATAAATTCCCCAATTTGTCGTGGCTCAAATTCGCTGTCAGAAGATATTTGTATTTTAGTGATGACGTCGCATAACTCACAAGTGACAGTGTGCTTTTCAGCGTCACACGAAGTCTAAGGGCAGTTCCTACACTGAGAATTCTACCGCCGTGCTGAGCGGCATATCTTTCCCGATCATTCAAGAAGGTTAGACATTATTCTAGAAAGCTCGCACTTGCCGACTCTGGGCGAAGTCCTTTGGAGGGCACCCTTGATGTCATGATAAAAATCAAGCGTTTCATGAGCTTCCTCAAACCCAGGCGAAAATTCTAACTGGTCCAACTGGTTTAAGGAACAAATTTCCAGTTCATCCCAGTTGGTCCCTATTTCGATAACAATGGATCCCCAGCCGGAATTCAACTGGGAATTTGTTCCTTAAACCAGTTAGACCAGTTAAGATTTTCACCTGAAAATGCATTCGGCTGCAAATGGGACAAAGTTAAATGTGGCATGGCTTTCAATGTAAGCGCGTCTTTGTCAAACTTCCACGCTTGTTTGATATGTGCATACCACCTGGAATCTGGACTCCCTTAGAAGTAAATGCATTCTATACATTTCACGATGTGAGAAAATGAAGATTCCGTGTTTTGTCCACGGGATGTTGCCCATTCTTCTCGACGAAGAGTGTCTGCGGGGAACAGCGAAACCTTTCCAGCGCACCCCCTTTGCAAAGGGGCACAAAGCACGTTCTGCCTTTCTTTGGAGGTATTGTCTAGCAGACGCACAAATAACATTCGCGGCACTGTTGAACCGCTACGCACAAGCATGCCTGGCAATCAGGGGTGAAGTGAGTGAAGCTGAAACACACGAAAAAGCGCACTTTCCCTCGACGAGCGACGCAATAAGCGGCGGCGGCGTCGTCTGCTTGCCTGACTCGCCTGCTGCGAACAGCGCCACCTACGCTATCATCGAAACAGGCTGCGGCGCGGCGCCTGGCAAGGGCGCCTGCTCACGACACTAGTCAAATGTTCTAGCCTCTGTAGTCATGCGGACCGTTGCCGGTGACGTCATGGCACAGCCTAGCATACCCGACATCATCGATGCTCGGCAAAGGGAAACAGAGGGCCGAAGAGAGGCAAAACATTGCTGTGCCTTAGCTCTGGTTAAGCCTGAGGGATTGCGAAAGCAATACCTCCCTGGCTGCGCTTGGCTCTGCTGGGGGTTTGGCATGGCTTCGCCTTTTCTGCAACGAAAGGATTTACTCTGGACACAACATGGTTTCTACTGTTTGTTTATTCCAATGAACACGCTTTGGAGGTCCGTAAAGTAGTGACTCTTGGTCTGAACACTGGCTCGCTCATTGAACTTGTAGAACGCCGCCGGGCTCGCCATTCTGCGGCATAGGCGCGTTGCTTAGCCAACCGCTCTTGCCTTTCTTCATCTGTCTCCTCGGCACGGCGCCGGCGTTTGCGCGCAGCACATCGCTCCAACGACGCCTTGAACAACTCCTCAGACATGACTAAGCGGAGCGCGCCTGCGACGCCCCGTTTATCCTCTCCTAGCGAGCGCCCTCATGCGGCGGACCGAGGAGGCCGTCACGTGGTAGCCGCCACGCCGAGCGAAGGAACGACTACGGCCGAAGAGACGAGTTGGGGCCCCTGCTCTCCTCTGGTCGCGACGTCACGCTGTCACGTGGTAGCCGGAGCGAAGGAACGACCTCCACCGACGGCAGAAAAGTGCCAGCAGTATTGCTTTCGCAATAAAACCAGGTAAAGAGGAGTCAAGAGACGCAAAGATAGGCAACGAGGGGCAACGAATGTCCAGGAGGCGTCAATGCTTTCGCATTCCTCCAAATGCAGATTCTGCAATGCACTCGTAGTTTTGTTTTGTTTTTACCTGCAGTCTAGTTGTACACTTTTGCAACTTATTCTCCAGGTGGAATTATCAGGCGGAGCGCTATATCTGCTTCCTCATTCGCTAGTGGGCAACAGCCTGTTGCTGCCAACGTTAGATTATATTGAACTTGAAACCGAGAAAACACGAGGTATAGAGAAATACTTATCTCTACACGTGCCAATTTTTAGCGCATGAAATGAAGATGACGACGGCACTGACGACGCGAAACAGCTTTTTCATATGACGAACCTTCTGATATGTGCTTTCTGCTTTTTACAAGCACCGTCCCACTAAAGGACATGTAATATTACTGCAAGCCTAAATGATACAGTTACTTTCGGCAAGAAAAATGCGATCATTGTCCTTCGCAACTCCGCTGGGTGCACTGCCAACTTTATACTTGCTTGATGAATCAGATTTCTGACGCAGCAGTGAAGGTCTCGCTTCACAGGTAACAAATACCTGGAGGTCCTTAAGAATGCTATCAATTTGCTCGCTTAGCTTTAGGGAAATTGCACAAGTGTATATAAAAATAATAACCGTTATTGAACAGGGCAGCCAATCAGGCGCATCTATGCCAATAATGGCTTGTGTGACGTTGTCCGGAATCGCCGGCTTAGCGATGTGGATACAATAACAAGCGTAATTTCAAATACCAACAAAGAAAAGAAAAAGATAATGAAGAGCTTGCATTTAGCATAGAAACAAAATCAAGGAACGTACACAGCAAGAAGTGTACACTGATATACGAAAAACTTGAGGTTAACAAAAGGTTGTAACATGTCTAAAATTCTTCAATTCAGACCACAAAGTAACAAAAAAAAAACATTCACCTGGCAAATTATTAAACATCTTCGGGACATAAACGCACCGTCTTGATATTCCATATTTAGTCGTGAAACGTGGAACAACAAAACGCAATTGTTTGCGAAGCAGGCGTGGGGTGACGCGCGATTGTTTCATTTAATCAGTCCAGAGATGTCGCAATTCAGAACCATAGAAGTCAAAGATTTAATTGAAGGCAAACTGAGTTCACGAAAAATATCTCCGCCCGATGAGGCGACGCGATTGTATAGGCCACACTTTTTGCTTTTTAATATGTTTTGTTAACAAGTTACCAAATCTTTTTTGCCAACTTTCGGAACAGAAACCGAAGACCGTTATAACGTATCTTAACAGGCTGTATACAAGAGAGTGCACTACCATTTTTTAAATGTGAAACGGCACCAAACGTTTAATATTGAAAAGCAAACAGGCAGCACCTCTAAGTTTGGGACAGTATTGCGCCCCGTGGTTTTGCCTAGAGAAGTCACTGTCGAAGTGAACACCGAGGCATTTAATAGTGCTTTTTGCTAACGGCATTTCTAATAATAGTAATAACGCTTCATTTGTTAGCATGTATATTTGATGGAAGGGACGGGAAAAAGCTCTTGAATGCTGCTTAGCCCACAGCCCCTGCTTTTCATTTTGGCGAAAACAAGACAGCACTTCATTAACAGAAAATACACGCACATAACTGGCACAGTAGGTTAATTGTAACGAAGTTCGTTTTGACCGCGTCTTGAAGAAGAATGAAAAGAAAAATACATGACAATCAAGATCGCGGAAGAGCATGCGCGCACAAATTTGCAGGGAAAAACAATATTTAAAATTATGCAGTATATAATAAGTGGATATTTCGGAACAACTATAAAAATCAAGGCCATGTGACTCGTAGGTATTAAGAAGAAATCGTAAGGTATAACACAAACACGGTTGATCGGCATTAAGACGAGGGGTATAGAGCTAACCAGCTTTCTGCATACCTATAGTTGGACAACATGTTAAACGTTTCGCTAGAGTTTGTAGCATGTTAAGGTTTTGCTTTATTTCTAATTTGAACTTTACACTCAGTCGGCATATATATAAGCTATGCATACGGGTTAGTCTGGCATTGTGAAAATGGTGCGCAGTGTGTGATCTGTATGGTACGCTGCAAACATCGCGAATGTAATTTTTTTTCTGCAATAGATAAATGCGTTGCAGGCTAGAGGGGGCCGAAGTCCCTGATACCAGTTGACCGTAGTTCGCTGAGGTAGTTGATGTTTCATTTGGCCTATAAGCCGTTGATTCAAGCTAACTCTGTCGTCAACTAGCTTATATGATTGTCCCGAGACATATGAGAGGAGAATATTACACCAAGGAATTTGAAACTCTACAGCATCTATATTACGAAAATTCAGTGTTACTGCTTGATGTGGCGGGACAGGCCGGAAAATTATGGACTGATAAACGTTTTCCTCAATTCTTACGAAGATTACGCTAGCTGTACTGATTTATGCACAAATGTCATATTTTAAACTCTTTAATCAAGTCGATGTCATTTTTGTACGCTAAATGGGCCAGGGCACCATGTCTCAGGGAGTCTGAGAGCCCCTTCGCTCGAACATAGGGACAGCATATGGATTAGAAGCAAGAAAATCATTTTTTCTTCTTCTTGTTAGTGGTGGTCGGAACATTTCTTCACCATCCTATCGAAAATTTCGCAGTGAGTTTTGGCCAGAATCAGTCACATGCTTTCTAAAAACTGAGCCGACCAAAATTCAAAAAGTCGGTTTCTCGGCACAAAGGCTGGAACTGTTGTATACTGCGCATGCACAAATTCTTCCCGATTTCACTGATTTGCACTGACTGACCGAAATGTCGATGCTCGCGTGGTATTTCTTAAAAATAGGGAGGTTGACTAGTATTGTTCTTATATCACTTTTGGTAATTTGCATTTAATTGACTTGCGAAGCGAATTTCATCTTTCATTTATTTCGTCCGCTTTGTTTCGCATTTCTTCGCAACGTTTTCATTACATATATTTACGTTTAAAACATCTCCGTCACACCCCCCTGCCGGGACTGTTATTATCGGCTTCAAAATCATATTACATAAATGTCGTGCTTTGTTTCACGTCAGATAACGTCGAGCACACTGGCAGAACGTGGGGATCGCTTTTTTTCAGGTCATAGTCATAAATTGAGCAAAAAAGAAACATTTAAAAATGATTTTGTGCCATTGTGCCGTAACGATCTGTAAAACAAGCCACCGGCCCCTTTCTCTTTTCCTCTTGTTTCCGTTTTCACATGTGCTTTAATCACTAGAGACCGTCTTCGATGAAGACACGTATTCTGCTTGGTCTGATTTTTGATGATATGGGCAATACCAGTGCATAATTTTGTCGTTGTAGGACCGATGCTGAAAGAATCACTTGTTGAAGCTCGCAAAAGTGAAAATAGAGAAAAAAACTACTCGTCATGCAGTATTCCGGTGCGTGCTACTTCGGCAACATCGCCCTTAACGGTTCGGTATATCCGCTGAGGGGGCTGGCAACAGCTTTGTGTCCTTATTTCCTACATGATCAGCAGCTCGGACTGCAATGCGGGTCAGTGGAATATGATAGCGGCTCCCCTCCATCGGACTTGAGAGATTACACGCACACGGAAATCGCCTCTAAACTTCTCATGTAGAGAGCATCAAAAGTGAGCGAGCTGCAGGCGTTTATTCCTATAATATTCATCGCGAAGAGCAACCATTAGAATTAACATCCGCAAACGCACTGATCAAGTTTCAATGCAAAAGTGCTGCTATCCATCGCTTTCGTCTCTATCCGACCGCGAGAAACTTATGGAAACATGCCGTTTTTCCTTTCTTTTTACCTCGCGGCCAACGTTCTTAGACAGAGACAGTTGGAAAACTTTGCGGTGCGAAGTGGACCAAAACGATCTCCGATATGGCGTGAGTTGATCGCAAAGCGACCGCAGTGCCCCTCGACCCTGCTGCGGTAGATGGGTGAGGCCATTGAGCTAATACACAGAAAATACTACTAACACTCTTCTTTCTGCAATCCAACAGAAAATAAAATCGCGCTCGCGTTTTGTAAACACATCTCTGTGCGCATGAAACGCCACTGAGTTTGCAGACGTATCTCAAGCAGGCTTGAGCTGTATCTGCAACTCCTTGCTTCAGACTCGTCAGTAGACGTGGTGGCTTTCATTGCTTACAAAAGTTTGGTAAAAACGCAAACGCGATTTTATTTTTTGTCGGATTGCTGAAAAAAGAGGGTTAGTAGTACTTTAAAATTTCCGCCTGTGTATTTGCAGAATGGCCTCATCCATCTACCGCAGCAGGGGAGAGGGGCCGGTCGCTTTGCGATCAACTCATGCCGGATCGGCGATTCTTTGGTCCCACTTCGCAGCGCGGCGTGCCAGCATAGTTTTCCAACTGTCTATATCTAGTAACGTTGCTCGCGGCGCAGCCTACCGCACCACAGTTCGTAGGAATATTGTGAATTACGCTCAAAAACAAGAAAGCATGGTGCCTCCAATGCGCAGGGGTCCATCTCTTGTCCACGCGGCGAAAGTCACTGCTGTCGATAGAGCCGCCGCATCTCCGTGACGTCACAGGCTGGAGCTGGTCAGTAGACAAATGTGTGGACGTCTGTATGAGTCAGGGCTGGAGGATGCAGGTCACTGACGCCATAAGAAAAAAAAAACAATTGTGTAGGCCATCGGTCACACCTGCATTCGATACGGCCGCTTCGATCTTGGCAGCGCTTGGTGAGCTTCTCGGCAACGGGCTAAGTGTGGCTTCTCATTGTTCGATGTCCTCGGCAGCCTCTGTGGCACGGCTGTGGCCTCTGTCTTTAGCGAGATGGCATTTGTCTATGGCGTATTTACCTAGGTTATATGAAAGAGCGGCGCTTGTGATACTTCACAAATACGACAATGTTAACTGCACAGCGGAAGAGTACGTCGCAGTTTTACACGAAGCGTGATCAGATGCAGCGAAAGCGTAGTGCCCTCGCGCCTGGGCACGACAACGAAGACGACGATGTTTGCTGCATAGCTTGAGAGTTCAAGGTGAAATGTTCGGAGCCAGATGACTTTGAAGTTTGGAATGAGAGCAGTAGAGCTTACGCTCCAATATCACAAGCGCTGGCTGCTCGAGTCACTGCTGTATTGCGCTTCGTAAGCTGTCTGCGGCGCACTAAGAACGGCAAGAGCGATATCAGATAAAGCTCATCTATTGCTCGCAAGGTCTTTTTTTTAAGTACCTGCAACCTTCGAATGGTATTTTGTGTTGTTTTAGGTTTTGTAGTCTATATGCAACTCAGGCTATCATCCGCCAAACGCACCTTTGACTAGCGCCACTGCCTTCTTTCCGCATACGGCTTTTTAGGTTCCGTATTCCGCCGGTAGTAGCCATCCATACTGTATCAGCTCGTAACCGTGCACCGGCTCACCTCGGCAGCTAGGTCTCCTCGGCGAAGCGTACTTCAAAGTAATTCGACCAGACCTTGTATGATTGCGTCTCGGAGTCTAGCAGGCTAACCGAATTTTCATACGCAGTAACTGAGTCGCCTCGAGAATACAAAATGGCAGCGCTTTCATTCAAGACCGGAAACCGAGTGTTATGCGAGGAGGAAGAACTTTGGGAAAAGGAGAAGTTTGAGAAGAAAGCGTCATGGATGGGCCTTACTCGGAGCCAATCAGGATGGCGCGCACTGCATAATTTTTCTTCAAAATTTTTTGGTTCTGTACTGGTAACTGAAAAGGAACCCGACCGATCTCTCTCCCGGCTCGTCCTGCTATTTGTTTGGTGTGCACCTGCGTCTGCGCGCTTATTATGCGATAGCGTATACAACTCGTTATGTCTAAAGGCGTTGTCGTAACCCAGCATTGAGAAAAACATGTTGGAAAAATGACGCCTCGTACCAAATTGTGAAGAAACCGTTTTTTGTGCAGCGTCCAGCGTTGTTATGTCATACCATTTCGTTCTACATTTAGGATTCGTCACCTAGTCATGTTCGAAGCTAGCTTGCGATAGGGATTCCAATCGATGACGTATGTTCCTCTAATTGTATTAATGCCAATTAATTATATGCTGATAATTGTGAATGTAGGCGTCAGCCTAGAGGTTAGTCCGATACTTCGCCTTCCTTTCCCCAAAAACTAGACCAAGTGAAAAAATCGAGGAATGAAAAAGCGATATTAAAAGCGTTATCGCATCCACTCTTTCGGCAAAGCCTAAGCGTCCCCCTAATTATTGTCGTCTGTAGTCAAGAATACAGTGAGGTTAAAGCCTCTTTTTGCCTTTCTTGCACGAGAAAAGTAAACTGGCCCAATCCCTCAAAATTAACTTTTGTGTTTCACAGATCCCCACCGAGGCAGAAGACACAGCAGGTGACATAATTTCTTGCGCTAATTGCGTGTCTTGTTTTATTATAGAGATTTAGTTTGCCGGAGACGTACTGACGTACACGTATGCCAGTTTACCGTACCTCTCCCACGAAGGCGCAGTGGCCGCGATTGCACTCACCCCTGTCAATGCGCGTGCGCAGGAGGGGTCCGACAAACCGGTATACGTCTACGCCAGTACGTCTCCCACCCGCTAAATCTATCTTACCATCAGCCGCTACGGGTGTTTGTTCGGCTACTGCCATATTACGCCCCCGATTGTGTAGGGAGCAAAAGCAGCAGTTGACACTGCACAGGAGCACCAAAGTTCATCGCTTACCGATGGTGGTGAAAACTGTTCCGCAGTTGAACATGGCGCCCCAAAATGTCCACAGTCGGTGCTCGGCGTCCGTGGGGAGTGGCGACGCCGGTCTGGCAGAGCGCGCGCATCTGCGCCTCGTAGACTTGCAGCCGTCAGCGTTGCTGGTCCATTGTGCTGCAGCCCCTACGAAGCTCCTCTACGAGCAGCTGACGGACCTGCGCAAAGGCATCGTCGGCGTCATGGCGCAGCCACGTAGGCGGAACAGGTGAATTCTAGCATTTACTTTATTTCAAATTCATCAATAAATGCACACTCTGATGTGAGAACCCTGAAAACATAACAAATGTCGCGACACGTTTGAAGGCCCCTCACCTGCCGCAGGCCTGCTTTAGAGCGAGACTCGTACGGGCCCTCAAGGTAGCGGAAGGCGAGCGCCCCCAGAACTACGTAGGAGGCCAGCAGAACCAGCAGCAGGACGTGCATGAACCACCGGTGAGAGATGGCGATCAAGCGTACACCCCACGACCGGCGGCCCGACAGCATCACCACGTGCATAGGCGGTCGGCCTTCGGTCCCTGTCATGACTCACGCGTCTGCACACCGATTTTGCCTGTTATGTGATGCCCCTAGACCAGGGCCCCAGCCGCGTGCGCAGCAACACATGCCCGGTTGATCAGGCTTCAGAGTGGCGCTGGTCAACGCGTTCATCCACTGCTCTCGTGTGGGCTGTAGAAGGTAGGGAAGATGAAGAGATGTGGGTGGAGTAGCATCACACCACGGCTTGTGGAGACGAAGAGCATGGGATGAATTTTCTAGAGAAAGTGGAGACTGCGGAAGGAATTAGTGTCTAACTATCGCCATCGGACAGACTGTTTCGTTTTGTTTCGAGGGTGAGGGTAAGGTAAGCAAAGTTTGAGGCCCTTATAGTGCTGTTATGTGTCAAAGTGGACGGGGCTTAGCAGCACGAAGTCAACGTATCGGTCAATCACAGTTTGTGAGAGTAGTAGTCCTTTCACTGTCTATCTACATGGACTGTGCTGCTTGCGTATGACAATACGTTATCGGCCAAGGATGTCGGAGAGTTCCGACTCCTTAGTTTAGCGACAGCCGTGTGTTAAGAGGCTCGTTCTCTTTAAGGGAGAGTTGAAATGACTACGTATGGCTTATGCAGTGTTGCGGGTTGAAATGAACTTGCCTCAGTTCCACGCCAGGACTTGTGGACTTTACGAGGCAGACATCTCTATTACATTGGAAGTTTTAAATCGACAGCTGTTGAAGTGCTAGGTTTCCCGTCGGTGGTGGGCGTAACCGGAGGGCTGCTGAACCACAGGTCTAGTTACTGTGGAAGGCGAATGGCATTACCAGCGGAGAGCAGCTACTGCGGAAGGAGGAGGTTATGGCGAGAGCATAACAAGGCGGAAGGTGGTTGCCCACTGTGACGATAGCTACAGCGGGAGGAACAAGTGCTAGAAACAGGACGGCTGCCGCGGGGACCATCCGGAGAGTGGTTACCGCGAAAGGAGGGAGGGTATGGTGAGAGCGGAGGCATCAAGCACGGTGCGTCTTTGGCGGTTGATGTGAAATGCTCCTGCAACGGCGTACACTAAACGTGAATCTGCGAAAACTTGAAAAATGCGCTTTATAACTATGCGCCTAGGTCACATTATTTATCTGGACATATTCCAAAACAAAAACTGCCGCTGAATGCTTCGTTCCAGGGTGGTAACCGTACTGCGTGCTTTTTCGCTTCTCTAACAGAGGCAGCAGTGTTGGAGGAAAGAACGCTGTTTGCTATACGTAATATTGCCATCGCTCTTTGCACCGTGTCTGAAAAGCTGCCCTTTTCACTCGCGCTGTTTTTCCATAGCATATGATATTTCCCTGACTGTAACTGAAAATAATAACAGGAAAGTACAGAGGGATGTTACTGAATAGAAGATCTAACACGATCGAGTAGGCTATTCGGACAGACGTGCTAAGCAGCGATGCTATTGTGACAGGGCTTAATGCCTTCATCACAACTTCAGAAATAATTATACGATACTTTGCGGTAAAGTTGCCAAGTTCGCTCTGTTTGAGTTGCATATGATTTCAGCCTACACCGGCTGCTCCCTGCTGCCTTCTGACGTCGCACTTTCTCTTGGGACCGACCGACGACCGCTTACCAATCATTTTTACGTACACTTAGAATGTGGTGTTCGACAGTGCGAATCTTGGGCCAGAGCAAAGAACGGAGTTGTTGTATTAGTTAAACCAAGTTTTGCATGCGCCTCAATTGCAGAAGTTCTGAAGTTAGAAGAAAAAGGAGCGTCAATGGCGACAGCGCAAGGCGTGCAACGAGAGCCAGTGTAAAATTGGGAGAGTCAGAGCCACTCCCGTCCTATGATGTGTTGAAGGTAGTAAAAACGCGCCAAACAAAACTCTAGGCATGCGGCTTATAGATGGAATGCGTTGCATAAAATACGCCCTACCTTTTTCAGACGACCTTTGTGATGCTTGCCGGTTACCACGAGCATTAGACATTTCCGGACAGCCCACACCACGCTGCGCGTAGTGACGTCATGCAACATGTAATCAGAATTGACCTCCAGAGCTAGAGTCCTTCACGTCTCTTCAGAACTGCTCAAGTTACTAAAGAGGTGCGCAAAATTATGAGCACACAATCCACTCGTTATATGGCAAATTTTTTTTTTTAATGAAGGAATCCATTTACCGGCTACATTTCCAGCTCCTATTGTCCGTTACGGTTCCGTCCACCAAGGCAGACGGACATCCCGACGTAGCATAGTTACTATCAGAGGATTTTAAGAAACTCTCGTGAGTTGTTGTAGTACGTGCTACTTGAATATAATGCAAACAGTCTTTGTAACTTACTACCTCCAATGACGACATTGCAAAAGGTACAAGAAGGTTAGTTTGAGAAAACTTATAGCCCGGTGCCAAGGATTGCCGCGGCTGCCCCATTTGCGGCTACCCATATTGGACCTGCGCGCATCTGACGCGCGTACCGTGATTTGTTTGATACGCGTTTATGGCGCCAGATGGCCCAACTTGTCCAAAATGTAGCCGCATACACCGCTAATCTCGTTCTCGTGGGTGGACATCAATTTTTCCTTTTGAATATCCCGCTCGTCAACTGCCACCCACGTTGCTAAGACTTAATAACCCACGTCAAGCCACTACCAGAAGTGCATCTTGTACTGATTACATGATCGCACGACACGTCGATGTAACCATCATCAACTATGCGTTACGTCGTCATCACATGACGCTACTGTCGTGCAGGGGAATACCGCACAGTCTGTAATTTGCCTATGTAGAACATGGGCCGACAGGCATGCATTCCACCAGGGAAATAATCTAGGCGTAGCGTCGATTCGACCGCCAATTTTTGTATATAACCTCAGTTTGAATTCTACACAACACTGTATTGTGAAAATTATCCATGCGAAGAACAGCGCTTATATATACGCAGCAGGTAAACGATGTAGGGGCGTATAGTTTCAACTCAGTTCTGTTTATGTTATATACGTTGGCCCATTCGCTATGGGCAGGTGAGCAGAAGCGCCGACCGCCGATTTCGTGTTGCCTTAGAACGAGCACGCTGTTCGGGGCGCATCGCACGCAGCTCCCTTTGCTGCCACAATGCCTTAAACGCTGTTCATGTCAATCATTATGAATGCAGTGACACGTTGCAACTGGGGTAGGTATACGCCATATCCGGAAGTGCTTTAGACAATCATTTATGCGGCTTCAAAAAAAAAAAAAAAAAGCAAAGCAGCTCACTGGTCGTAAAACTCGCGATAATCGATGCAAAGCGGGACAGCCAACTTGCAGAATTCACGGACAGTGGCGGTGCCCTCTTCCAGACAGGATGTACGTGACAGTGGTGTCTCGGAGCGTACGCTTGCCTGCCACGCCTGTGAATTCTCGGGCCGCGATTGGGCGATCGCAACATTTAGCCTCGCGCAAGATGGTCCTGGTCGACCCCACCTCCCGATCGGCAAGCTGTGCGCTGCGTGCATCCACTCACACCCAAGAAAACACGCGTCGTCTGCGAACGCTTTTGCTTCCAAAGCAAAGCAATAAAGCATGAAAGTGCAGTCACTTCCTGTGTTCTTCTTCTTATTAATTTTTTTTTTTTGCTGAGGCGAGTCGGTTTATCTTTTATCGTGCAGAATTTTGTTTGGTTTTGGTTTGGTTTTTGTGGGGTTTAACGTCCCAAAGCAACTCAGGCTATGAGAGACGCCGTAGTGGAGGACTCCGGAAATTTCGACCACCTGGGGTTCTTTAACGTGCACTGACATCGCACAGTACACGGGCGCCTTGCTTTTCGCCTCCATCGAAAAGCGGCCGCCGAGGCCGGGACTCAGAAATGAATTTTAATATGTTTTTTTTTTAAGGCAAAAGGCTTACTTGTCTCGGAAGTGACGTCAGCAGGAAATGTGGACAGAAAATGGCAAGAAATATGTAACTTGATATCGTATCTAAATTCTGACGCAACCGTTCTTTGTCCAGCATTTAAGGTGGCGTCATATATCATCTCGCCCCTCATTTAGCATCCATCTGATAGTTAAGTTAGAGGCTAGTTTGCGATAGGGTTTCAAGCTGATGACAAATGTACAGGCGCCCACAGACTTCACACGAATGGCAGAACGTGTGGCCAGGACTGCCGTCAGCGCCGCGAAGCGATATTAATCGATGCGAGATAATGCTCTCGGTGTGTTTACGGCGGCTGACAATTGCTGGTGCGCAGCTCGCTTTGACTGCTTTATTCCTTGTGCCTGATCGTAGCGTGGACAGCGCGCTCGCCGCGGAGGCGTTTCTGTGCATTTTTCTCGCCAATGCAGCCTCCACGGCCCCAACAACGTTATTTGCAGTTTTCTAATCGCGGGAATCGACAATTGCGCGCTAAACAGCCGCAGCTCGCGCCTCTTGCCAGTTGATTCTAATGTTGTAGCCGAAACTTCGAACACTAGTAAAGATGAGAGATTCTTATGCACAAAATGTTCGTTATTCTGTAGAACTCAGATTATTATTTTATTTTAGGAAATAGTTTTGCTACATTCATGTTTTTCAGCCTTTCTCTATGCACGCACATACGCACGCACTCTCGCTCTCTCAAAAAGAAAGTAGTCCTTCTCAGTGAGTGGCTCCACGAGAGTACTCTCGTGGAGCCACTCTCGTAGTACTCTCGAGAGTACTACGCACTCTCGAGAGTACGTACTAGCACGTACTAGCACTCTCGAGAGTACTCTCGTGGAGCTCAGGCAGTCATTGATAAAGCGCGTCTAACAGCTCTATGTTCGCCTGCAAAAGCTGCCACTCCTCTTGAATGGCAACCCAGAGTAGGTACGAAATGGTGGAACTGGAGCCTAAACACCAGGAAAGCCTTGCTTTCATCATACCACAAATATTTCCGATGATGTTGAGGTCGGAGCTGTGGTTTGGCCACTGCACTTGCATTACGGCATTGTTGTCCAGGAAGGCTCGCGCCCTTCGAGCCGTGTGGTTTAGAGCGCGATGGTGCTGAAACCAGAAGAAGCTTTCCGGAAACGGTCCATATCCAAGACATTTGGCATCAAATATTCTCCAAGATCTCTATGTATGCCTAACCTGTCATCCTGCCTAGAATTTTGAGGATGGGTTCCAAGCTCAGACAGCTCACAGCACCGCAGACCTCACGTCAAATATATTGTGGAAGAAGGCTAGGTCAAGACGGCGAGGTCGTGGCGGCAAGGACAGCGAAGCCTTGTCTAGCGTTTTAATCCGATCACCAACCCAGGCACGCGCCGGAGCCGGCGCCGCGGGACGATGATGATGGTATGTACAAATGAAAGAAGATGATGATGGCATGCACAAATGAAAGAAGGTCCACAGAAGGCTCACACAATCTGCCCGGGGGGTCGGAAGCGGCCAGCCTGGCCGCTCCTAACTAACCGATGTACCGCGGCGCACAAACGGTTTCAAGCGAGAAACATGAACAATTTCAGTTCCACGGTGGCGTCGATCGGCTGGGGGATCAACAGGCATGACTTTGTAGTTAACTGGAGAAGTTTGGATGATGATCTTGTAGGGACCAAGGTAGCGGTGGTGGAATTTGTCACTAAGGCCAGGGGTGCGCAGTGGAGTATAAAGCAGTACTTCGTCACCGGGACGATAAGAGACCACGCAATGCGTAGAATCGTAGCGACTCTTGCGGTCTTCCTGGCACGCTGCCGTGTTGAGGCGGGCAAGATGACGGCATCTGGCCACACGAGATAAGAACTGGGTAGGTACCGATGTGGAGTAGTCGGGCGTAGAGAAGAAAGAAGCGTCGAGAATTGTAATGGGAGGACGGCCATAAACGAGGAAAAATGGAGAATAACCGGTAGTCCGTTGTACTGCTGTGTCGTAGGCGAAAGTGACGAATGGTAGAATAGTGTCCCAATTTCGATGATCCGATGTTATGTACATGGAGATCATATCCGATAAGGTGCGGTGAAATCGCTCAGTCAGCCCGTTAGTCTGGGGATGGTAGCTTGAGGTTGTCTTATGAAGGGTGGATGAGGCGTGAAGAACTTCGGCAACGACTGTCGATAAGAAGGCCGTCCCGCGGTCACTTAGGAGCACCCGAGGAGCGCCATGACGCAATACAATTGACCGCAAAAAGAAATTTGCTACTTCTTGAGCGGAACCGGTCGGTACAGGTGCTGTCTCAGCGTAGCGTGTAAGGTGGTCGACAGCGTTTTAATCCGATCACCAACCCAGGCACGCGCCGGAGCCGGCGCCGCGGGACGATGATGATGGTATGTACAAATGAAAGAAGAAGATCATGGCATGTACAAATGAAAGAAGGTCGACAGAAGGCTCACACAATCTATTTCCGCGTAACTGAAAAAAAAGAAAGCGTGCATTTTTTCCACTCAACTGGTATACAATGATGCATTAAAACCATACGGGTAGTTTTCAGAACGCCAAACTATCCGGCGCTGGTCCCATCGTGTGCAGAATGTTGATTCATCGCTGGACGTAGCCGTCTTCTGGCGTCCATTCATCTTGAGCCTATACGAACTCCAGCCGCTGGCGGCGGGTGAAGTCACGGCTTCGTCGAGGCTGCCCGGCTTTGAATTTAAACACCACGCAGTCTTTTCAGTATGGTTTCCTTACTGACATGTAAGCCGAGCTCGTCGCAGATTTCTCGGGCCGTTAAGAATAGATGATCAACCGAAGCCGCGACAATCAAAAGATATTCAGGTGTTGCTGCGCGTTCCAGAGCTGAATAATGTGGTTGACCGTAGAAACGAACCGCCCCATTCTTGCAGCTATTTCACTTTGGCTCATCGTCTGAGCCACATGGCAGCACACTCGTCTGTGTGCACTCTTCGAGACATTATCAGAAAATGATCCTCAAATTCGTGTTTTCACACTATAATAAAGTCACGTCTCATCCGCTAGCATTTTTTTCGTTGCCTGTCACCTTGCCTATAGCGGAATTAGCGCTCAAACTGCTGCGCTGGTTCTTTTTGTTAGTTTTTTGAAAGAGCGCAAAAGATCTCGTGCTTTATGATCGCTTCACACCTCCTCGCCATCAGTGTGAAGGTTGTTTATTGTAGGGTGCTGCAGATCTCGAAACCTTGCTTTTCTCCCCCGACGAATTCCATACGTATGCAGCTTCGTTACAAGATGTTTTTCCTTCTCGCCCTTACGCTTTGCGAATGCAGCTCTCGTTTAAGAACCACGGGTAGACCAGATCAATCAAGACCTCTGTACTATAGGACGCCACTAATATCCTCTGTCACTATGGAACTTTACAGCTCATATACCATTCATAAAGATCCATGCGTAAATGATATGGCGCACATGCGAATCATTTTCCAAACTTGCTCTAAACATTGCCCGCGAACGATGGTGCGGTGGCAGTAAAACCTACACAGAATGTTTAAAAGTGCAATAGCCGCTAGCATAGGGCAGTAGACTCCTTAGGAATTTATTCCTAGGCAGTTTGCACTGAGAGCAAATGTGTCCCTGGTTAACAAAGTGCTGATATTTTTTTTCGGTCTCAAGTTAGCTCTTTTCTCTATTATGGCGTCGCATTACTTTTTGAAATTAATTGTATCCATATGTTTTCATCCTCAGGAAACGCGCAACCCTTTTGCCACGTCTGAATGCATGATCTCTAGAGCGGAACAGAAAAAGAAGGACACCGAGGTAAATTGTTCTGCGAAAGTAAACGACCCGCAGTGTGGAAGAGTGCGAAATGAGCAATAATTGACAAAATTTCATGATCTTTTTTCTGTTAATCCTTACTGGCTATGCACTAGCTAGTTTTTGCCCTGCTGCTTGTTTTTGACGTCTTTGGTACGACAGAATACCACTGACTTTACGTAGAAATAATTTGGAAGCGCATCGCACTTACGTCCGCAGGATTGGGACCAAACTCGCAAGGGGATCGAATCACGGCAACTTAGCGCGCAATGTCTGGTTTCCGCGATAAGAAAGCTGCAAAAAAGCGTTGCCGGCCTTGGGAGGACGCATCGGCGAGCAAAAAGCACAGAAAAACGCACCCGTGACGAGCACGCTGTCCACGCGGAGATCACGGGCCCTATTCTCGATACACATGGCTGCCGTTCGACGCCATTGTTTTCTCTGATTGGTTCTCAGAACAGTCACGTGTTTTAAATTTGTGGCGCGAAATTTCGATGTGTCGAAATGGCTTTTTATGGTGACGCAAAAGTGACGTGAGCGTGAAAATGGATTTTTAGCAGCGGTATTCATGATGCATGGAGGGTATATATAAGTAACTGTAGAGAGAAAACAGAGGCATATATGATAGAAAGGGAAGCACATACGCTTGCATTACGAATGGGCTGAAATGAACCGCCCACTGTGAAGAGCCAACTACTGAAATCTGATTGGCTGACGTTGTATGGTGGGAAATACGTCATGCATAAACTTTTAATGATGACGTCAAAATGACGTTTCATTACGTAAAGGGTGTTCTGCCATTGCTGTAAATGACCCAAGTTGGGCGCCGCATTTTGAACTACTTGAGGCGGCCGCGAAAAATACTTGGCGAATTCGACGTGCAGTGTAGGCGGCTTGGTAAAGAGTTTGGTGGGGGGTTAAGTAAGCTGACACATCATGTTGTAATTGCAGAAAGCACTGAAACGACGTTATAAGGGAACTTAGCTGCGTCATCTTTTAGAGGATTAATAATGAAGAGGCAGATTTACAGCCGCACGAGGGTCGTACCTACCCTCCCGTTGCAAATGCCTATCTATCATAGAGAAACCATGGATCCGCGCCGTCGTGGCCAAGCGCAGTAATGCGGCCCGCAAACCAAGCGCTTGATCTGCGCGAGACGAGGCATTTTAGAGAGCAACCGAAGGGGAAGTTGCGCGAGTTGTAGGTTGTTCATTATGGTTTCGTGGGTGCTCTTTAACACAGGGACAAAAAAAAGAAAAAGAAGAGAAATAAAGGCACCAGTTCTGTGTTTTCTTCTCCTTGTCTCTGTGTTAAACAGCGTCCACCAAACCATCACGAATTTCAGAGAGCACCGCTATGCTTTCTATAATTATCTGTCTGATCGGTTCGTGAGTACAACGTGAGGGGTCATATGGTTCGATGGCTGTGCAGGAACTTCGCGCGACAGGCAGCTGGGGATCACCAAAGACTTTCTTAAACGTCGGCCCTAAACACCGCCTTTTTTGCCTTGCACTATGCACTCACTGCAATGTAAATGAATTGAACAGCCTTTCCACGATTAGCAAAGCCAGCAAAAATACAGCCTCTATTTTAATAAAGGAATGTATGTTTCATGTATATGGCACATGTTTGCTTGCCACATGTGATGTGTTTCATATATAAAGTTTTCTTTTAATATGCATGCGGGCTCACCATTTGCTTATTGTTTAGAAAAAAATAAGTACTCCGGAGCACGTTATGACGGTGCGCTCTAATCATATGATGTAGTTGGGTGACATTTTGTGTTGATTCCTTTCTTTTAATACAGTCTGAAAATAATCTCCCTTTATTGATTTGCATTTTACCGTTTCGACAGTAAGGAATACGCGCGTGCTGCGCCGCCCTAGCTTCATACCATGATTTTCTCAGTCATCTTTCGCTTTCTTTCCGTATTGTCCGTTTATCCCCCTCTGCACGTGTACGGTAAGCTGAGAATCGCCTAATTAACCTTCCTAGTATTCTGTTCTTCTGTTTCGTTCTCTTTCTCGGACATCTTTTGCGTTTCTCAAGAGGTTATCGCACGCCAGCGCATGAAAATTTTACCGACTAGGTGTGAGGCCCAGCGTATGCCTTCCAGTTCGTGTTTGTGTGGAACATCTCTTTCTCTCTCTGCGCTGCTTTCCGCGCTCTACACAACTCAAGCCGACACAGTATGCTAGAACGCGGCTTTTCGAAAAAGGTGGGTAGCCCAGCCAGTATCTGACAGTAATTGATACTTTGAGACTGCGAGCGTTGTCTTCAGAGATGGACATTACCGGCTCCGCCGGCGCCTCTTCATCAGTGCTGGAGCTACTTTGAAAATCTGTCGATTCCTTCTGTTTACGACCAAGTCCTTAAAAGTTTTAGTTCCTGCATTTAAAAGCCGCTAAGTGAACGTGAGAGTTCATCGGCGCTTATGAACAGCAATGCTACTTTCCGATCCCATTTTGCACCAACCTACTGCGAATATTCCATTGCCATTCTTGCTCTTCAGCTGAAACTCGCGCGTAGCTATGCGTAGCTGATGCCGAATGTTCGACCGCAAGTATGTCATGACACACTAATACCGCAATGCCACAGCGTACTTAACTCGCCTCACTGCAACCCGAGGCAACCGAATCACGGAATGCACCGTAGAGTATCGGTTCCTGCTCGAGCACCGTCCTTTTTCATACTTGGCGCCAATATATAGTAGCAGACGACAGCGCGCTTTTTTCTGTCACTTTATTTCTCTTTCTCTTCAGAATGCGTAACCCGTTTGCGTGCTTACGTAACCTGGCACCGTCCTGATGCACACGTCACGCGTACGTGACAATTTGAACAAAATGGTGATTTGTCGAGAATAGGGTACAAGCTAAAAAGGAGTCAAAGCGATCTGCGCAACAACTATCGTCAGCCGCAGTAAGCGTACCGAAAGCATTATCTCACACCCGATGTCTATCGCTTCGCGGCGCTGAAGGTAGTCCATGCGTTCCGTCATTCGTGTTAAGTCTGTGGGCCCTGTAAGTCCGGCTGTATGCCGTTAATTTTAAGCGTAAGTAGCCAGCAAGAAGAGAGACAGATACTCGACTCCCTCTCCTCAAGACAGATCCAATTAAAGAGGGTCAGTACTTTTTCACTCTCTGTGCTAGTCTCTCAATGCTAAACCTTCAAGCAAAAGCATGCCAAAGCATGTTATATAGCGCGTTCGCGTGTCTTAATTGAATTAAGCCATGTTAAATCCTGTGTAATTTTATTTACTTCACCATCAGCCGGACCATATACCCACTGCAGGGCGAAGGCCTCTCCCATATACCTGCAAAAAAGTCATTCCTGTGCTAGCTGCATTCACTGGACCCCTGTGAACTTCTTAACCCCATCCACCAACTTTCTGCCGCCTCCTGGTACGCTTTCCTTCTCTTGGAATCCAATTTGTTACCCTAAGTGACCATCGGTTATCCTCTCTACCCACTACGTCTTGCGCATGCACATTTCTTCTTCTTGATTTTTATTAGACTGTAATTAAATCGAGTTATTTCTCGGACCCACTCTTAGCGCATCCTATCTCTTAACGTTGCAGCTAACATTTTCCGTCTCCTGATAGCTCTACAACCAATGCCATATCCACCCACTGCTATAGTCTCCAGCCTGCTTGTTGCCTATATTGGCATCGAAGTCGCTCATCAGGACAATATACCGCTTTTTTACTGTCCCCAATGTCGATTCTACATCTTCGTAGAAGCTTTCGACTGTCTGGTTTATGCGATAACGTAATCATGTAGCATGCTGTAGCAAACTAACGGTCAAGCCTACTTGCTGCAGTAATCGCATTGATCGCTTGTCAATATGTTTCCCCACATGGATTCTATTAGTGCAAATTATTCTGGCAGGTGTTTAACGTTGGAGAGGGACAACAACGACAAATACAATCGGCTCGTTTCCCAGTGACACTTCGTTCTGTACCCCGCCCTGGTGATGTAGTGATATATACGGCGCTCGAATCCTGTGCCCCAGAATGCGGGATCGAATTCCGGCCGCGGCGACCTCTTTTCGATCGCGGCAAAAAGCTAGGCGGCCCTGTGCTGTGCGATGTCAGTGCACGTTAAAGAACCCCAGGTAGTCGAAATTTTCGAAGCCTTTAACTACGGCGTCGCTAGCATTCGTCGTTTTGGAACGTTAAACCCCATAAACCAAACCAAACATTTGTTCTATGTTAGGATGGGAACTTACAAGACAAGGGTGAGGGCTACAAGAGCCCTGTGTAGTGCTTAACTTTAGCTGTTGACGATTACGGGGCCCTCTCTCACGTCTGCGCAAACATTATTTTGTTCTTGATTTCGCTTTTTCTTCTTTTATACCTGTCTGCTAACCTTGCTTACACACAAGAAATGGAGCGGATGACCCTCCCTATTACTCCTTTCCGCTGTTCTCTCTAATTCCTAGTAGTGCTTTATAGTGTGACCCTATAGCCTGCCTGGAAGGCTTACCTTTTTTTTTTTTGAATGGGTTGTTTCGTTCTTGTCCAACAAGGAAGTCGTGTGATTAGAGTCGCTTTGAAATAGTGTAATTAATTAGATACGGGCGGAATCGGAAATATTTTGTATGCTTAAATCATGGCGTCATGGTGCTTGTGGTAGGGAGCAGTTGCTACCCTGCACAAGACGCGCTTCAAAGTTCCTTGCGCTGAGGGATCAGTTTTGTATGTTTTCCAGGTTTAAAAAAAGAAAGAAAGAAAAGTGATTGCTAGGTGAAGGTTGGGTGCCTAAAAGGGAGGTACAAGCTCAAACAGCGCTTCGTGTGGCAGTGCTATAAAGCATGTATTAGCGCTTGAATGTCTCGCTTCACCCGAATAAATCTGACCAACTCGGCCAATGAAAAATCCCGCGGGTCGATGTGCATAATTTCTGAGTATGTTTTTTGGTGTCCTGGAGGCTATGTTTAGGACCGATATTAGCTCTATTTACACGAGCGATGCGGAGGCAGTTGAAATGATTTCGTGCCCTGAAGCGTACGGGAAGTAAAGCTTTGAACGTAAGCAGAAGCTACGCCTCCGCGCAAGAGTTACCAAAGCACTAGTCTTTCAGCTAGACATTTTTTTTCTCAGGAAAGGGAGGAGTGTGATTTAAAGTACTAAATTTTGTTACTACTGATCTCGGGTGCCTTTTCTGAGAACCGCGGCAAGCAACCGCAACATTCCAAAGGTTAGCTTCCAAGAAGAGTACATAACCCGAGGCTCTTTTATGGGTGCTCTTCGAACTAAAAGAAGACATTCGAGTGTGTGGTGCAAACTTCCAGACAAAGAAGAAGGAAGCCTAAATACAGGATCGTATGATCTTAGCGACAAGAGACGTGACCAGTCCCGTTATTGAACGGACTGAAGAAGTGTTTATCGAGGCGGAAAGGAAGCTAGTCAATAGTTTCGTTTTCTTTTGTAGTTTAGATGCTTTCATGGGAACGATTATGCGGAAATGGCTTCTCTTGCGTTGTTAGGCATTATGAACAGCAAAAACATTTTCACCCTGACATCACCCTCCCATATGAAAGGAGATGCCCGACATGACAGCTCCTGTCAAACATAACGCCAGGCAACCTTACATCGCTTCCATGCTCGGGAATTTTCGCTCACAAGGCAGGTATACCGACGCCGGATTTCTGGTGGGCCCTTTAAAGCCATCGCGTTAAAATAATAAACGGTGCTACAGTTTCGGATGCGGTTTTATCGTCAGCGATACGAGAGAGCGTCTTTAAACTTCCAGTGAAATCTGTCAACGCGGAGCGATCATGGCGAACGATAGCACCCAAGGTGGTGTCCTCGCCTTACACCCACGCCACTCAGCAACGGCGTGTTGTCACAGTTACATAGTTCCGATTTTGTAGATGGAAGCGACAGCTTTGTGTGAAAAAATTATGTCCATTTGTGTGTTTTTATTTAGGACAGAAATGAGCCAACAGATGCCCCTATTTAACATATTTGTTTCTGTCATTTCAGAGGAAATTCCTTGCTTTCAGGGGCACTTAGAAAGTACTGGAAATGCTCTGAACGATTTACCTACCACCTGGAGTCTAGCGCATGAAGTTTTCCCTGAGGCGGCTCAGAACCGACCCTGGCACTGCACTGCGGTGTCTCGTGAGAAAGTGACCTTTTTTTTTTCTTTTTTTTTTTCTGCTGATTAGAAAAGCTTAGCATGGACAGTTATATAACTTTGAATTCGTTCGGGCGTATAAACTCGTCAAACTAATATTCTCTTTTTTTTTTATTCTACTAACTGTTGGCTTAATATTTGGGACTTTTTGTACACGTTTCTCAAATTTTGCCAGTGAAAAATTTTCTCCTTGTAAGCAATACTTATTCGGTCTCTTGTTTATAAATGCCATTTAAGAGCCAGCTTATTTAGCTACACAGTGATGCACAGCAATAAAGCAAAAGCTTCAAAATTTAGGGGTGACTAAATTTGTGAAGAGCATCACCTGCAGTTTTACTGCAGTAAGGACAAAAGTAAAGAAGAGATCAACCAGAGTGATTCATTCTATCAATATGAGCTGAGTAGGATTTTATGCTGAAACGTTCTAAAAAAGCACGGCGGAAAAAAACCTGGTAAAACAAAATCGTGGATTAAGCCCATGAATCCGCATGCACAAAACAAACAAAAGCCAGACAAAGTTGTCCTGTCGTTCTCCGTTCTATTAGCCACCACAAATGAAGCTTTGGAAAAGTCAGGCGATGAGGAGGCTTGGTCCGAATGCGTTCTATAACACAGTGCTTTTCTTAGAATCCATTAGGTGGGAGAATCAGAGTTAGTGAGAGCTCAGCGGCGCCTACGTTTAAGGCCAAGGTTATATTCAACAGGTAGCGTGTGTTTTGACGGTGACATTTAACAGAGCATCACGATGACTGGAACCCTACGCACTTGGGCTTCTTAATGCCATCATATCGTAGCGTTCTTTACCGCCTTCCATGTTTTTTTTTTTTTTTTGTAGTCATAACCGGTTGCTTTATCGGCCTCAGTCATATTCCCCTGAGACTTAGTACCATAACACAGCGAGAACGCTTGTGAGGCTTGTTTTGTGGGAGTCTTCTTCTCTTTTTGCGCTGCAATTGTTATCGTGGATCGTGAGATAACTCAAGGCTGCATGCTATATTGGAGTCCAGAGTCGCCGGCAACCAAGACCTTGCGCATCACCACCTCGTGGTCAAAAGAAAACTCGCGTATCTCCCAACAGTGTTCCGTACTTACATATATATGTGTGCCATTCATCGTAGTTATCCCTTCCACTTCGCTCTTCTGTATTTCTTGTGCTAACCAGCGTCCCTGTGCCCGACCCTTCCGCTGCTCATTATGCGCCCGAAGTTTTTCTTGCCCGTACATCCGCTTGATGTACAGCTGCGCCTTTCTCCGCGTCATCGCAGTGACGCTTTCAGCATCCGCGCACCAGCAGGTCGTTTAGTTCTTCGGGCATGGTTCCGGGCCACTTGTCACGCGCGTCGAACCGAGACGGCCGACAGGACAGAAACAAAAACTGCTCGGTGGTGGAGATAAAATTAAGCGGGCTGCAGCAACCGGGGGGCGTCTTGAAACGACCTCCCGCACAGCTGACGTCCATTTCGGCCACCCTGCGACGCTCTTCCAGGAGGCGGCTCGCTTCCTTCTTTCAGCAGTGATAGCAAAGAGAACGTCAATATTGTATAATATTGCTTTTTATTTTCACCATCAGCCGAAGCAGGTCTAAGTCTTTACATGACTTGTATGACCATTTTCCCATTTTATTGGTCCTTTCTAATTGAAAAAAAAAAACATAAAAAAGGAGAGGGAGCCCAGACCAGCAGAAGCTTTGCAAGGCTTAAAGTCAATTAAAAATAAATAAAAGTAAGAGAACAAAAGCTCAACAAAAAAAACACTGTTTTAAAAAGTGAAATAAAAGTTATGTTAAGCGGGGATCCAGGCACTGGTAGTGGGCACTGGTAGCGAGCAAGACCGGAGCGGTGGTGGCTCAGCTTGTAGACAGCTAGTCCGCAAAAGGCACTTCCTCTTTCTCGGCGATCTGTCGGCTTAATTGGAACTTCTTTACAATCTGGCCCCCGCAGAAAAGAGGAGCCATCCTGGCGACTCAAGGAGACGAAAGAATAGCGGGATCGTAATAAGGTTTCAAACGGTACACGTGAACAATCTCACGCCCACGGCGGCGAAGGTCGGTGGAAGCGGCTAGCGGTTCAACTAGGTAATTGACGGGAGACGTCTGTTGGAGCACTAGATAGGGTCCGTGGTACTTGGTAGTAAACTTGCTGGTCAGACCTGGTGGTATCGATGGGACCCAGAGCCATACGTGAACACCGGGAGAGAATTGGTGCACAGGGTGGCTGCTGTCGCTGCGCGCTTTCTTCTGGGCTTGTTCGTCCGAAGTAAGCGAGCGAGCCAGCTTGCGACATTCTTCAGCGTGCCTGGCAGCTGCTGAAAGTGATGTATACTCTGAGATATCAGGACGGTTAGGGAGGATGGCGTCGAGTGGAGACGAAGGTACACGCCCATACAGCTGAAAAAATGGCGAGAATCCGGTAGTTGCTTGAACGGCGGTGTTATAAGCATAGGTTATAAATGGGAGAATCTTGTCCTAATCGGAGTGATCG
Organism: Amblyomma maculatum; assembly: GCF_055883805.1. NCBI lineage: Eukaryota > Metazoa > Arthropoda > Arachnida > Ixodida > Ixodidae > Amblyomma > Amblyomma maculatum. The sequence goes on along the minus strand of NC_139344.1, from coordinate 284,517,074 downwards.
GAGGCGATGTACTTGGACATCATGTCACCCAGTGTGCGGTTGAAGCGCTCTGTGAGGCCGTTGGTTTGAGGGTGGTACGCGCTGGCTGTCCGGTGGATGGTCTGACATTCGCATAGGAGCGCTTCGACAACCTCGGATAGGAAAGACTTGCCTCGATCACTTAGAAGTTCACGAGGGGCCCCGTGCCGCAGAATGAAACGATGAAGAAGAAAGGACGCGATATTGGGTCCGGTGGCAACCTGAAGTGCTGCTGTCTCCGCATAGCGAGTAAGGTGATTGACGGCCACAATGATCCAACGATTCCCTGCAGGTGTATATGGCGGAGGTCCATACAAATCGATGCCAACACGATCGAATGGTCGGTACGGGCACGGAAGATGCTGTAGTGAAGCCGGCTGATGGAGAGGAGAAGGCTTGCGACGCTGGCAATCGATGCATGAACGCACATACTTACTGACGAAGGTGTACTTACATACCGCGCCAGTAAAACCGCTGTCGTAACCGTTCATAAGTCTTAAATACACCCAAATGACCACACTGCGGATCGTTATGGTAAGATGCGCATATATCACTACGGAGGTGGCGAGGTACGACGAGCAGCCACTTACGGCCATCTGGCATATAATTGCGTCGATAGAGGAGACGGTCACGAAGGGCGAAATGCTGCGCTTGACGACGAAGGGCGCGAGGAGCCTGTAAAAGTGACGAGTTCGTAAGAAGATCGATTAGTGATGTTAGCCACGGATCCTTGCGCTGTTCTGATGGCATGTCGTCGATAGACAGGGAAGACAAGGCGATGCTGGAGGCAGGTGACAACGGAGCGTCAGGTGGCACCGGCGAGCGAGATAAAGTGTCTGCGTCGGAGTGCTTGCGCCCTGCACGATGGATAACTCGGATATCATACTCTTGCAGTCTAAGCGACCAGCGGGCGAGACGGCCGGCGGGGTCTTTTAGTGAAGACAACCAACACAAAGCGTGGTGGTCTGTAACAACATCGAATGGGTGCCCATATAAGTATGGCCGAAATTTCTGAAGCGCCTAAACAATGGCCAAGCATTCCTTTTCTGTCACCGAATAGTTGGTCTCGGCCTTGGTCAAAGTTCGACTTGCGTACGCCACAACGTATTCATCAACACCGGGTTTTCGTTGGGCAAGAACAGCGCCGAGGCCGGCGTCGCTGGCATCGGTGTGGACTTCAGTAGAAGCAGCCGGGTCAAAATGGCGCAATACGGGGGGTGAGGTATAGTATCGTGCGCAATTTCGTAAAAGCAGCATCGCAAGCAGGCGACCAGGCAGAAAGATCTTTTTGAGCGCTGAGAAGTCGCGTCAGAGGGGCAATGATGGTCGCAAAGTTCTCGAACGAAACGCTAAAATAGGAGCATAAGCCTATAAAGCTGCGTAATTGCTTGATAGATGTTGGCTTCGGAAACTCAGCGACAGCGCGAAGTTTAGATGGATCTGGAAGGATGCCATCCTTGGACGCTGAATGCCCTAAAATAGTGAGTTGGCGAGCGGCGAAATGGCACTTTTTCAGATTGATCTGCAGACCGGCGTCGCTAAGACATTGCAAGACAGTTTCAAGGCAAGTTAGGTGGGTCGCGAAGTCGGATGAAAATACAACGATATCATCCAAGTAGCAGAGACATGTGTGCCACTTCAAACCGCGGAGAATATTGTTCATCGTGCGCTCAAAGGTGGCGGGCGCATTACACGGGCCAAACGGCATGACGTTGAACTCATAGAGCCCGTCGGGGGTGACAAAAGCTGTCTTGGGGCGATCGTCCTCAGCCATCGGAACTTGCCAGTAGCCAGAACGTAAATCGATTGAAGAGAAAAATTCCGCCCCATGCAAAGTGTCCAGCGCGTCGTCGATGCGTGTTAGCGGATAGACGTCCTTTCGCGTGATCGCATTAAGGCGGCGGTAGTCCACACAGAATCGAATAGACCCGTCTTTGTTTTTGACTAAAACAACCGGGGACGTCCAAGGGCTACTGGAAGGCTGAATTACACCCCTACTGAGCATCTCGTCGACTTGCTCATCAATAATGCGGCGCTCTGAGGCTGATACAAGATAAGGGCGTTGGCGTAATGGGGCGTGCGTACCAGTATAGATGTGGTGGGAAACAGTTGATGTACGACCCAAGGATGGCTGCTGTATGTTAAAGGAAGCTCGGAATCGGTTCAGCAAGTCGAGGAGCTTGGCGCGTTGATCTGGAGCGAGAGCACTGTCGATGGCTTCGTCGAAGGCAGCCAGAGGCGATGAAGGAGACGAGGAACGAGGTGGGCTAAGGGCACTGACGTTGTCGGAGATTGTGTCGGCACAGGTGGAGAAAACCGGTGGGGCGGTCACAAAACTTTCTGATTGAACAGGCTCGGCATGCCCAACACACTCGCCACCTTGCAACGTGAGTGGATAGAACGAATCGTTAGTAATGCCTAGTTCGGTGCGTCCGCTTTGTACACTAAGGACGGCGCAGGGTAGGGGAAGACAGCGTCGCGAGATGAAAAGGGAAGATGGGGTGAAGAGCACTGTACAGTCTTGAAGAGAGGCACAGTTTATAGGCACAATCGCAGCAGATGAAGGCGGGATATCAGTAGCATCCGCAACGTGGCATTTGGCTTCCCCAAGAACGTTATCGGCGGTCGGTGCGGTGCACAGCGGAGAAAACTCTGCTTCGGCACGAGCGCAATGAATTACGGCGCGACTGCGACACAAGAAGTCCCATCCTAAAATAATATCATGAGAGCAGTCACGGAGGACGATAAAACTGATGACGTAAAGAACGTCCTGAATGGTGACTCGAGCCGTGCAGGTACCGAGCGGTTCGATGTGCTGAGCAGTGGCGGTGCGCAAAGAAACCCCAGAATAGGGCAGAACTTTTCGTAACAAGTGGCACAGTCTAACGTCAATAACCGACACAGCAGCACCAGTATCTACAAGCGCAAGAGTACAAACAGTTTCAATGGTAAGTTCAGTTAAATTGTTCGGTGGCGAAGCAGGACTTTCACTGGTCGACGAAAGCGCAGTTCTTGCCCGCGGAACTGCGTCTAGTGGTTTTCCGGCATTGGCGAGGTAGAACGGCGACGCATCGGCGACGGAGAGCGACGGCGCGGAGAGGTTGAGCGGTTGTCATGCGAGAAGTGGTCCAAGTTGGACGAGGGCTGAGGGGGCGCACGGAGAGGGGACGGCGGCTGCGCGTAGGTGACTGGGCTCTGATCGAAAGCGTACGGGGCCGGGTGACGGCGGCACAGGCGTGCAACATGGCCAGGGAGACCACATGCAAAGCAAATGGGCCGGTTGTCAGATGTGCGCCAAGGGCGTAGAATAGGTGGCGCACGGCGCAGGGTGAAAAATGCCCGCTGAGGCGAACCGTACGATGGAAAAGGCGCAGGAGGTGGTGGTCTTGCGGCAACCTCAGCATACGACAGTGGAGTGTGTGCGGGCGTCGAGCCAGCGTCGGCATGAATGAGCGGAGCTGTCAGTGGAGCGGCATGAAGACTTGGTTGTCGAGGGGGCGGAAGTGCGTCGGCAACTTGTTCCTGAATAACCTGGCGTATGGTCGGAGCAAGGTGGGAACTGGAATGCGGAACGTTTGGAATTAGCGATAATTGCCGAGCAACCTCTTCCCGTACGAAATCTTTGATCTCTTGAATTAGTGTGGAGCTGACAGGGGCATCAGACATAGCCGCGATCATGGCTTCAGGTTGTCGAGGAACGATGCGTTGCCGACGAAAGTCGTCGTAGCTTTGACACATCGTGACAACCTCACTTACAGTACGGGGCTCTTTTGCCATCAGAATGTTGATTACGCCTTCGTGGATGCCCATCCTAATGTGGCGAATCTTGGCTTCAGTCATCGATGCGTTTACACGATGGCACAAATCTAAAACGTCTTTGATGTAGCAAGTGAAGGTTTCTCCTGTCAGCTGCACCCGCTCGCGCAAACGGTGTTCGGCGCGAAGCTTGCGGACCGCAGGGCGACCGAAGACATCCACAAAGCGAGATTTGAACGAGGCCCAAGTTGGAATGTCAGCCTCGTGATTGGTGAACCACAGCTTTGCTACTTGTGTAAGGTAGAAGATAACATTAAGTTTCAAGACGTCATCCCACTTATTGTGGGTGCTTACACGCTCATACGACGAAAGCCAGTCCTCCACGTCCTGATCGTCGGTACCGCTGAAGAACGGCGGGTCCCGCTGTCGAAGCACCCCGGAGCATGGAATAGAAGAGGCGGAAGAGGCCGAGGTAGTGGGGCCGGTGGTGTTGGTGCTAGAGTCAGTCATTGAGGTCGGAATTCGGCGGCGGCGCAGCTACAGGGCGAGGAAATAGAAGAGAAATCCCGCCACCTCCACCAAGTGTTAGGCGGGGATCCAGGCACTGGTAGTGGGCACTGGTAGCGAGCAAGACCGGAGCGGTGGTGGCTCAGCTTGTAGACAGCTAGTCCGCAAAAGGCACTTCCTCTTTCTCGGCGATCTGTCCGCTTAATTGGAACTTCTTGTTTACAGTTATAATAATAATTAAAAACGAAAAAAACGAGGTCCAATCGCAAGGCGGTCCACGCTGGTTTAACGAAGAAGAAGAAGAAAAAGAAGAAAAAAATTCCAGAAGGTAGCATCTAGACCTGCAAATAAAACAAAAACAGGAAGCATAACCGGGAAAGCAAAGAACAGCAGCAAAACAACAGACAAAGAAAAATGACAAGGAACGTACAGAGAGAGGGACAGACATACAAAACCCAAAAACATTATGAAAAGAGAGACTGAGGTAGAATAGTAAACAGGACAGTCCCCAACAAAAGAAATGAAAAAAAAAATGAGTGAACAATAGAGATTGGCAGCCTCCTACGGCATTGTAATCATTTGTGCACAAATTCACAAAGAAAACAAAATCAAATTAAGAAGCAGAAGAACAAAAATGAAAAAAAAAAAGCCCTGAAGCCCGAAGCGCGCCATAAGGGAAGGGAGGAAGGTAGAACGGAAAGAACAGAGAAAGAGGTGCCCTAGTGGAGGGCTCAGAAATAATTTCGACTACCTGGGAACCTTTAACGCGCCCTGGCATTCCAAAGCACGCGATCAAAATTAGGCTAAACGTTTTTTTTTTTAAATGCGAAGTGCAGTAAATAAAAGTCATTTTTGTAATGTGTAGCCACGCGGACACCAGCCTTCTGAAAAAAATTGTCAACGTGAATACTGTAATTAATTAAATCTCCTTAATTCCCTGCAGTCAGCGTGCACGATTATATTCAAAACATGTGGGCAGTGACATTCCAAGCCTGCATTGTCCAGTACAATTTCAGTAACTAGTGTGGACGCTGAAAAATGCTCGAACACAATTTCAACCCAATCCAGCCAATTAAGCATGCGAGACTACGTCGCCCGTCGCAAAGCTCCTGCTTGCTGTGACATGCTGCTGCGAATGGACCTTCACCTGAAAAATTTGTGCATATATATATATATATATATATATATATATATATATATATATATATATATATATATATATATATATATATATATATGTGTGTGTGTGTGTAGGATGGGGGTTTATTAGAGGTACTGGACGATCTAGAAACCCGTCAGGAACAGTCCACGCACGAGTAGGTCGAGAGCACACACCGATAGCGATGTCAGTGGCGACAGCGCACAGAAGCTTCTTTTTCGTCTTCGAATGTACATCATCCTTGCATCATCCTCTTTACAAGGGCCCCCGGGGAGAAGAGGAGCCCCCCTGGCGACTTACGGCGTAGGCAAAATGGCAGGGTCGTAATATTGTTTAAGGCACTGGACGTGGACAGTTTCGCGGCCGCGTCGACGGAGATCAGTTGATGGAGTCAGTGGTTTCACAATGTAATTGATAGAAGAGATGCGCTCCAGAACATGGTAGTGGCCGCGATACTTGGAAAGGAATTTTGAATATAGTCCGGGAGCACCTGATGGAATCCAGAGCCACACCAGACTGCCAGAAGAGAATTGCAGTGTCGTCTGATGGTTGTCGCAGCGGGATTTCTGGTGGGACAAGGTTTCAGTTGTGAGAGACCGGGCAATTTGGTGGCACTCCTCTGCATGTCGGGCAGCTTCAGAAGCAGCGGTATACTGAGGTGCGTCTGGTTGGTACGGCAAGAATGATATCTAGTGGAGCAGAAGGGTGACGGCCGTAAAGAAGATAGAATGGAAAGAAACCGGTAGTTGAGAGTGTAGCAGTATTGTATGCGTACGTCACATATTGAAGAAGGAGATCCTTGTCAGAGCGGCCGGAGGAGACGTTAAAAAGCATGTCACCAAGGGTACGGTTGAAGCGTTCGGTGAGTCCGTTAGTCTGCGGATGATAGGCGGTAAAGGTTCGATGAAGTATGTGGCACTTGTTCAGTTGAGCTTTAACAACTTCAGATAAAAAGACGCGTGCTCTGTCACTGAGTAGTTCACGAGGTGCGCCGTGGCGTAGGACGAATCGCTGCAAAACGAATGAAGCTACGCCTGACGCTGCGGAAGATGGAAGGGCCGCGGTTTCTGCATATCTCGTCAGGTGGTCAACCGCGACGATGGCCAGCGACAGTGTACGGGAGCGGGTCGTATAAATCAATACCGACGCAATCAAAGGGGCGTGATGGGCAAGGTAACGGCTGCAACTCGCCCGCAGAAAGATGACTAGGGGACTTCAGACGTTGACAGACTAAGCATGAGCGAACGTATTTGCGGACAAAGTTGTACATGCCCCTCCAGTAGTATCGTAAGCGTAGGTGATAGTATGTCTTGAGCACTCCCGTGTGGCCGCATTGTGGGTCAGCGTGAAAGCAGTCAGAGACTTGCAAGCGTAGGTGGCGGGGAATGACTAGCAACCATTTGCGGCCATTAGCACTGTAGTTGCGGCGATAGAGAAAGTTGTCGCGAATGACGAAGTGCGATGCTTGGCTGCGAAGAACACGCGATGGAGAAGCAGCCGATGGATCTTAGAAGAGCTCGATAAGAGAAGCAATCCAAGGGTCTCTCCGCTGCTCAGAGGGAATGTCACTGATGGGTAGTGACGTTGCCGAGGCCTCCAAGGTGGAAAGGCTGGCGACGTCAGTTGTAAGGAGGCAGCGAGAAAGGGCATCGGCGTCTTGATGCTTGCGGCCAGAGCGGTAGACTACGTTTACATCAAATTCCTGTAGACGAAGAGCCCACCTAGCAAGACGGCCGGATGGGTCTTTCAAGGAGGAAAGCCAGCACAGTGCATTCGGTCACAACTGCAAAGGGGCGGCCATAAAGGTGAGGCCGGAATTTGGTCAGAGCCCAAACTTTTGCCAAACACTCTTTTTCAGTGACCGAGTAATTTGACTCCGCCTTCGTGAGCGTTCGACTTGCATAGGCGACGACGTATTCAGAAAATCCAGATTTCCGCTGAGCGAGTACAGAGCCGAGACCGACACCACTAGCGTTAGTGTGTACCTCAGCAGGGGCCGTAGGGTCGAAGTGACGCAGGACGGACGGTGTCGTGAGGATGCGGCGCAACGTATTGAAGGCAGCATCGCATGACGGTGACCAGAGCGAAAAGTTGGAACTGCCCGGCAGAAGCTGCGTCAAAGGGGCAGAAATTGAGGCGAAGTTTCGAATGAACCTACGAAAGTAGGCACAAGCCTAGAAAGCTACTAAGGTCCTTGATGGATTTCTGCTTAGGAAAGGCAGCGACAGCACGAAGTTTGTCCGGGTCTGGAGACACCTCTTCCTTGGAGACAACGTGGCCTAAAATGGTCTGTTAACGGAGGCAAAACGACACTTCTTTAAGTTGGCTGCAAAGAAAGGCAAGCCAAAAGGTGCTTCAGACGGTAGAGATGAGTGTCGAAGTCAGGAGAAAACACGACAATGTCGTCGAGATGGCAGAGGCAGGTTGTCCATTTCAGTCAACGCAAAATGGGGCCCATCATTCTCTCAAATGTCGCAATAGCATTACAAAGACTGAAAGGCATAACAGTAAATTCATACAGGCCATCTGGAGTAACAAAAGCGATTTTAGAGCGGTCGGCCGCATCCAGCGGGACCTGCCAGTATCCAGGAGGTAAATCTAGGAATGAAAAGAATTGAGCCCCTTGCAAGCAGTCCAGTGCGTCGTCTATGCGCGGAAGAGGATATACGTCTTTCTTTGTAATCTTATTAAGTCGGCGGTAATCTACACAGAAGCGGATGGAACCATCCTTCTTTTTAACGAGCACATCAGGCGAGGCCCAAGGGGTATTTGAGGGCTGAATGACGCCGTCCTGGAGCATCTGGTCTACTTTCTCTTCAATAACCTGGCGCTGAGTTACAGATACACAGTAGGGCCGTTGTTGCAGTGGTACATGGTCTCCAGTGTCGATCCGATGAGTGACAGTTGAACTTTGGCCCAGGAAAGTTTGATGAGAATCGAAGGAGGAGCTGAACTGTTGAAGGGCGGCAAGAAGTTGTGCTAGCGGTAGCTCAGGAAGACTGGCGTCGATGGAGTGGCGGAACAGGTCTGTGGAAGAGGGAGGTGATACAGAAAGTGGAGGGCTGAGTGCAGCCATTGCGAGGCGCGGCGCGTCGTCAGTCTCTTCATGGAGAAGAGATGCGATAGGTTGTAGGCTCCCGAGACATTCACCGTGGCGCAAAGCAGTGCGGTAGTTAAACGGGTTAGAGAGCCAGAGCGTAGAGGAGCCAGCGGAAATAGCGAATAAAGCATAGGGCAACGGAAGGCACTTTCGGCGCAGAAATGTAAGGGCTGGCGTGAAAAGGACAGTTTCATCGCACACAGAGTCACAAGTGATATTTACAAGCAGGGAAGAAGAAGAAGGAATGTCGATGTCTTTGGCGACGAGGGCTTTAGCGAATAGACTAGAAGGAGCGTTGTCTGACACAGGCTCGGGCAGCGCAGAAAATCCGACTTCAGCGCGAGCACAATCGATTATAGCGGCATGATGCGACAGGATATCCCAGCCTAAAATTACAGCGTGTGAAAAACTTGGCAACATGACGAATTAAATTGTATAAAAGCGATTCTCGATCACTACTGAAGTGGTGCACGCTGCTAAAGGCTTGATTTGCTGAGCGCTGGCCGTTCGCAACGAAAGTCCTGCAATTGGCGTCCTCACTTTCTTTAAAGCTACAAAGTTTTGCGTCCATAACCGAAACCGCAGCACCAGTGTCAATTAAGGCCATGACAGAAACACCTTCGACGAAAACTTCAATGAGATTGGCTGGCGATAGATGAGGACATGGAAAGTTCGACGGGGTAGCATTTCTCGCCGAAGGAACTGCGTCCTCTAGTTTTCCTCACGTGAAGCATTCGGTCGACATCGCATTGGAGAGATAGAGCGGTGTCGCGGCGACGGTGAACGACGATTGTAGTTGGCTGAGCGGTCTGGTGAGAAATGACGGCTTGCTGGAGGCTCAGTAGGCGCGGAATACTGAGGCGTCGAAGACCTGTACCCAGAACCTTGGGTATAGTGGTGTTGATACCCGGAAATTTGCCCAGCCAGCCCACAAATGTAGCAAATTGGCCGATTCTCTGTCGTGCGCCAGGGACTGCGTGGTTTTGGAGCCGGTCGAAAATAGGGTGCTGGCGCTTGCACAGGCACTGACGGAAGTTGGCGGCCGTGGTCGTGCAACCATTTCGGCGTAAGTCAAAGGACCGGTGACAGGCCTTGGGGTGACATCGTCATAGGTCATAGGAGCGGCAACAGGTCTTGGAGCGGCGTCGGCGTAAGTCAGAGGAGCGGTAGCGACAACTGATGGCGGATGTACAGGTGGAAGCGCCTCAGCAAGCTGCTCCTGGATAGCCTGCCGTAATGCCGGGGCCAAATGGTGTGGCTGCCGTTGAGGGCTAGGAAGGAGGTAAAGTTGACGCGTCACCTCTTCGCGAATAAATGCTGTAATTTGCTGCAGCAACGATGGGTTGTCGGCTGCAGGCGTAAGTTCGGCAAGCGATTCAACCTGTGACACATCAAAACCTTCTGCTTGCGCAGCTCCTCGAAGCTCTGGCAGAGCGTGAAGACTTCATTCACGGTACGCAAGTCGCGCGCTGATAACATCTGGAAGGCGTCATCATCAATACCTATCAAGACGTGTTTGATTGTTGCAGCCTCTGACATATTCGCGTCCACACGCTTGCATAGGTCGACGATTTCTTCGATATAGCTTGTAAAGCTTTCGCCGACCTGCTGATTCCGCTCACGCAAGCGCTGCTGGGCGCGCAATGTTCTGACAGCCGGACGACCTACAACATGGGCGAGCGTAGTTTTAAATGAAGCCCACGTACGGATGTCGCTTTCATGGTTACGGTACCACAAGTTTGCCACGCCTGTGACACAAAATATGACGTTGTTCAATTTAGTTTCGTCGTCCCATTTATTGTAGAGGCTCACCCGTTCGTAAGAAGTGAGCCAGTCTTCAACATCGTGCTCATCCCTCTCACTGTAGATAGCCGGGTCCCACTGGCGAAGGGAGCCGGCGCAGATGACAGCTGGACCGGCCTGCATGCCTTGATGTTGGACTTCGTCTGGTATGGCAGGTGCAAGAACAGTGCGGCTACGGAGCTCCGGGACCGACGTTTCCACCCCGCACCTCCACCAAATGTAGGATGGGGGTTCATTAGAGGTACTGAGCGATCTAGAAGCCCGTCAGGAACAGTCGACGTAGGAGTAGGTCCAGGGCACACACAGATAGCGATGTCAATGACGACAGCACACAGAAGCTTTTTCTTCGTCTTCGAATGTGCATCTTCCCCTATTGCAAAAACCAGCGTCTGCAGTGCGAAACCAGTAAGATTTTCGCGCAGGTTTTGCACTGGATCTGCTGGGCACGCTGGAGGTCTGCGATTTTCACTGGAGCAGTAACGGAAAGACACTGGCTGCACTGGTGCGATGGAAGAAAAACGCTGGGATTAGCCTTTTGACGCTGGTTGTGTCGCTGGCATCCGCGATGCACTGGGAGAAGCACTGTATGTGCGCTGGGCCGCACTGGTCCCAGTGCCCCAGTATAGCCGGTGCGGCCTGCGGCGTCAGCCGGAGTAGCATCCCTCAGGGGCCAACACGGCAACAGCGTACTTTCAATCGACCATCGGGGGGCATATGAAAAATATGGTTCAAGCAAGCGCTTTTTGCTGCGAAGTCGTTGCGCATTTGTAAGAAAACAACGGCAGTATCTTTTTTCTAGAGTTTCCATGTTTCCATAGGTCGTTTCGAGCGTTTCGAGAGAGACAACGACCGCCGCGCCTCGATCTCATGACACACTGGCGATTAACGCACAACTAAAGCTGGAATTGAATAATGTGGGCTACCATGCATAACCAACTTCACAGCTGATCTTAAGCGCACTCTAACACAATGATTACTGCAAAAATGTTCAATTTCGGGCTCAATCGCAGGCGAGCGTAGCCTGCACCACGGCCCCAGTATAAACAGCAGAAAGAAAAACTAAAACCAGGAAGAGAGTAGTTTACCGAGCTATGGGCCCATGAGAGAAAAAGCAACAACATATAACGCTTGTTATACATAATATTTGGCGTGTTTCTCAACCTTTCGCGCTCCTTCTTACTCTGCGTATCAAGCAGTCGAGCCCTCGGTCATCGCAACGCTTCCCGCAATGTTTACATGCAAATAAGGTTTAGTTACACGCAATTAGGGTCATCGCTGCGGCGCTTGCCGGTATTGAAGCTTGGTCGCACTTTTTTCCTTGAAGGCTTCTACTAAATCTCCGTGTTCAGCGAAAATTACGCCCACGGTAGCAGAGCACCACCCAAGATCCAGCATTGGTAAATTTGCCAGCGATGTCAAACTCCACATGTTAAAATGATTCCAGTGCACAAAATAGCGCGCATAGGCACACACAACATTAGTTGCAAGTCGTGAAAGCAGACAACAAGCTAAAATGATCAAGAAGTTGCAACTGTTAGAGCGGTAGCAATGGCCTGCGAAACATGAAGTCCCAACCTTATAAATGCGGGTCATGACATAAAATGCAGAAATGTTTCACCAAAATCCAGTTCTCGGCGTGGCCGAGTAGTTAGCGTGCTTAGTGACTGATATGTGCCTTAAGACTGAGATCGAGGCGCGCTTGGTGCATTATTTTTTTTCTTATTTTTTTTTACTTTTTTAGGTTTTCTTATGTATCTAACTTGTTTCGTTACTTTTTACTTTTTAATTTTTATCCCACGCCTTTTTTCTACGGGCGAACAGTGCCGCCAGTGTGGAGCGTCCCAGTATGACGCGTCCCAGTGCGCCCAGTTTCCAGCGTCATACTGGGACCATAATCAGGTATGGCGCTGGGGCGCTGGCACCCAGTGGCACTGGTTTTTGCAATAGGGTCCTCTTTACAATATATATATATATATATATATATATATATATATATATATATATATATATATATATATGTGTGTGTGTGTGTGTGTGTGTGTGTGTGTGTGTGTGTGTGTGTGTGTGTGTGTGTGTGTGTGTGTGTGTGTGTGTGTGTGTGTGTGTGTGTGTGTGTGTGTGTGTGTGTGTGTGTGTGTGTGTGTGTGTGTGTGAAGGAAAGAAGCCAACAGTCGGCGAGGCCAAGGAAAGCATTGGGGATTGCACTTTGTCTTTTTTTTAAATTTTGCTTCGATAATCACATAAATTAGTAAAGTAATCTGTTTAGAGGAAAGATAAATAAACAAAGTAGAAGGAAAAACAACGTGCCGATGGTGGGAACCGAACCCACGACCTCCGAATATCGCGTCCGGTGCTCTTCCAACTGAGCTACATCGGCCGCTGTCCCACCTGCTACTTTCTTGGGTATTAATGTTGTCTGTATACTAACCTTGAGAGTGTTCACCAGCGCCACCCTCAACCACAGCGGTGGACGTGGAACGTCCTGTGTTACCGCCAGCGTCACGTAGAACGTGATCAAGAGCGAGGGCGAAAGCTGTGCTAGAACCCTCTTACGCTACCTATGGCTTCAAGACTGCCAGAACCGAGACTCCCGTAAGCTACAAGCAGATAAATGAAGGGGAAATGAGGGTGCTCGTTATAATACATGAAGGAAAGAAGCCAACAGTCGGCGAGGCCAAAGAAAGCATTGCGGATTGTACTTTGTCTTTTTTTAATTTTGTTTCCATAATCACATAAATTAGTAAAGTAATCTGTTTAGAGGATAGATAAATAAAGTAGAAGGAAAAACATCGTGCCGATGGTGGAAACCGAACCCACGACCTCCGAATATCGCATCCGGTGCTCTTCCAACTGAGCTACATCGGCCGCTGTCCCACCTGCTACTTTCTTGGGTATTAATGTTGTCTGTATACTAACCTTGAGAGTGTTCACCAGCGCAACCCTCAACCACAGCGGTGGACGTGGAACGTCCTGTGTTACCGCCAGCGTCACGTAGAACGTCATCAAGAGCGAGGACGAAAGCTGTGCTAGAACCCTCTTACGCTACCTATGGCTTTAAGACTGCCAGAACCGAGACCCCCGTAAGCTACAAGCAGATAAATGAAGGGGAAATGAGGGTGCTCGTTATAATACATGAAAGAAAGAAGCCAACAGTCGGCGAGGCCAAGGAAAGCATTGGGGATTGTACTTTGTCTTTTTTTAAAATTTTGCTTCGATAATCACAAAAATAAGAAAGTAATCTGTTTAGACGAAAGATAAGTGAACAAAGTAGAATGAAAAACAACGTGCCGATGGTGGGAACCGAACCCACGACCTCCGAATATCGCATCCGGTGCTCTTCCAACTGAGCTACATCGGCCGCTGTCCCACCTGCTACTTTCTTGGGTATTAATGTTGTCTGTATACTAACCTTGAGAGTGTTCACCAGCGCCACCCTCAACCACAGCGGTGGGCGTGGAACGTCCTGTGTTACCGCCAGCGTCACGTAGAACGTCAAGAGCGAGGGCGAAAGCTGTGCTAGAACCCTCTTACGCTACCTATGGCTTCAATACTGCCAGAACCGAGACCCCCGTAAGCTACAAGCAGATAAATGAAGGGGAAATGAGGGTGCTCGTTATAATACATGAAAGAAAGAAGCCAAGAGTCGGCGAGGCCAAGGAAAGCATTGGGGATTGTACTTTATGTCTTTTCTTTAAATTTTGCTTCGATAATCACATAAATTAGTAAAGTAATCTGTTTAGAGGAAAGATAAATAAACAAAGTAGAAGAAAAAACAACGTGCCGATGGTGGGAACCGAACCCACGACCTCCGAATATCGCATCCGGTGCTCTTCCAACTGAGCTACATCGGCCGCTGTCCCACCTGCTACTTTCTTGGGTATTAATGTTGTCTGTATACTAACCTTGAGAGTGTTCACCAGCGCCACCCTCAACCACAGCGGTGGACGTGGAACGTCCTGTGTTACCGCCAGCGTCACGTAGAACGTCATCAAGAGCGAGGGCGAAAGCTGTGCAAGATCCCTCTTACGCTACCTATGGCTTCAGGACTGCCAGAACCGAGACCCCCTTAAGCTACAAGCAGATAAATGAAGGGGAAATGAGGGTGCTCGTTATAATACATGAAGGAAAGAAGCCAACAGTCGGCGAGGCCAAGGAAAGCATTGGGGATTGTACTTTATGTGAAGGCAAGGCCGTTTGCCTAACGTGATCACTGTCGCGAGCATGTGGCAAGCCTGACAAGCCAAATTGGTGCGATGAACTCTCCCGCCATAAAGATGTTGTGAACCGCAGTGCAATCCTCTCTGATAGCTGCTCCCTGCAGGCAGCTCCGATCCAACGATCTTCTTCTTGGGGGACTATCGCTCACAAGCATGCTGTTCGTGAACCCCGGAACGACCCCTACGGTTTTGCTCCACTCACTAGCTCTTACTACAACGCGCCACCTCGTCCGCAATTAACGTCACCAGCGGCTGGAATTTGCTGATGGGTACGATAGCGTCTCCAAGGACTATTATCCTGACCGTGCTCGTGAACCACCAGCTTACTACCGCTGGGGTTTGCTCGGCCACATATTTCGATCCTGCCGCCGCCGGGATCAGGTCCCACGCTACTAGCGCCAATGGTCCAACCATCTACCGCTGTGGTATGCTCGGCCACATATTTCGATTCTGCCGCCGCCGGGATCAGGTTCCACGCTTCTAGCGCCAATGGTCCAATTGTCGATCTAATGTGAGTCCAGGAGTCCGTGACCCGACCTTTCCACCCCTTCAGGCTCCTACCTCTTTGCCCCACCACGAAACCACTCTCCAGCTTCTGACCGGAGTCTGACTCCCCCTGCTCGCTGCTCCCGACGTTCGCCCTCTCCCCGCCGTCTCTCGCCGCCACCGGGAAACTAGCGTGTGCGGCCGATGGAGGTTCGGCCGCCAGGTCATCTATGTTAACAAATCCTCTACTGGTCGTTATGCTCAAGACCCGCCTGGAAGTGTTAGTGGATGGTGTTTGTGTTATGGCCTTAGTGGATACTGCAGGCTACAGTGTCCGTGATGAGCTTAGATTTTAAAAATCGCCTTGGCCGTAAACTTATGTTTGATTGGGATCGGACTGTCATATGTCGTAGCGTAGGGGGCGAATCGTTGATTGCACTTGGTATTTGTTATGTGAATGTAGCGATTGCTGCCCACGTGCTTATAACTGAGTTTACGGTGCTCTCTCGTTCTACGCACGATGATTCTAGGCGTTGGCTTTTTACAACACTGTGGCGCAACTCTCGACTATAACACTGGCGGGATATCAATAACTCCTAGCCTTCGATAGGCACTCATAGAAGAATCGCCGCGGGCTCCTCAAATA
Organism: Amblyomma maculatum; assembly: GCF_055883805.1. NCBI lineage: Eukaryota > Metazoa > Arthropoda > Arachnida > Ixodida > Ixodidae > Amblyomma > Amblyomma maculatum. Next base: position 284,501,382 of record NC_139344.1, on the reverse strand, counting down.
TTTTCTGTTTTTGAAGATAGTGTCGTTCCGGTGATGTCCGCCATATTCGTACCAGTTGTGTCCTCGGGAGAGGTTTCCAATGCCTTCGACGCTCTGGTGGAAGTCGCTTCCCTTGCCCACGCGCAAAAGAGTGTACTGGTGCCCCGCAGTGTTGTTCGAGTGAACGAGGGCCATGCCATGCTTTGAACTGTCAATTATTCCAACGAACCTGCCATATTGCCTCGTGGTTTGAAACTCGCCGACTTTGAAGAATACCCTTCTGTGCCATTTGCCGCGTTCAGTGACGGCGTTGCTAATCCAACTAGACGTCCCCATCTGACCGATTCCCAATTCTTGTCCATGATAAACAAATCGCTATTCATCAACGACCACTGGATATTGATGGAAGTTCTTTTGAGACATGTGGACGTGTTCGACTTCACTCGAGATCAGCCACTACCGATTCCGCCTTCCCGCACCCATCACATGATCAACACCAGGTCTGCACACCCGATTATAAAAACGCCATACCATGTTTCACCTTCAGAACGTAAATTAATTTACGATCAGGTCCGCGATATGCTGCAAAAAGTAATTATTCAGGTATCATCGAGCCCGTGGGCCGCCCCTGTGATTCTCGTAAAAAAAAAAAAAGATGACACATGGTGATTTTGTGTCGAATCGGCGCCTCAACACTGTCAAAAAGAAGGACGTTTAGCTCACATGGCTAAAGAGGTGGCGACTGCCCTTGCAATAGCAGGGACAATGGCTCCTACAATTATAAGTGATTCGAAAACAACAATATGCAATTTTCTCAAGGGAAGGGTCACTCCACAGTCAAACAAGATACTGAGAACATGTCAGGATGACAGAATTATCCGGCTAATATAGGCGCCAGCCCACTCCCAGCTTCAGGGAAATGAGGGAGCTCATAAGCTTGCCCGCGGTCTCACCTTCCGCGTAGGCTTTGATCCTCAGTACACTCTTAGCAGGGACAAGCTAGTCAGCTACAAAGACATTACAGAGCACTATCGGCTAAACAGGTTAGAATACCCACCTGCAGATAGGACACTAAATAAGATCCAAGAAAACATTTGGAGGCACTTACAAACAAGGACTTTTCCGAACCCAGGTACCCTAAGTCAGTGGTGCCCGGAGCAACTCTCAGATAGGAGCAAACTATGTCCGGATAAGGCGGATCTGGTACATATGATACGGACGTGTTCAGAAATAAAAAAAATATAAATAAACAGACAAAGCCGGAAGAATTTTGGGAGGGTCTACTGTTGAGCTCGCACCCTGAGACTCAGCTAGGTGTAATCCGACTGGCTGAACACGCCGCCTGGTCCAAGGGCTCCAGGCCGTCGTGCACGCGGATAGGTTGACGTCTATCCTGTATCTGCTGGAAATTAAAGTTTTACCACCATTACCCGCTCCCGCGCGTTGATGATGCCATTGACTGCTTCCATTCAGCTTCCTACTTTTCCTCTGTTGATTTATGGTCCGGATAATGGCAGATTCCGATGCATCCGAAAGACAAAGAGAAGACTGCGTTCGTGACTCCAGATGGGTTATATGAATTTATGGGATGCCTTTGGGCTTGGGCAACACTCCGGCTACCTTTGAAAGGTTTATGGACACCCTTCTGCGTGGACTGAAGTGGCAAATTTGCATCTGCTACCTAGATGACGGGATGATATTCGGGAGACTTTCGCCGAGCATAACAACCGTTTAGCTGTTGTCCTTAACTGCATGGAGAAAGCCGGTGTCACTCTAAAAACTCCCGTTTCGGAGAACGCCAAATCATCGTGCTTGGGCATCTGGCTGAGAAAGACGGTGTTAGGCCGGACCTACAGAAGATTGAAGCTGTCAACTGTGTTAAAGAGCCCAAGTACTTGAAAGAATTCAGGAGCTTCTTGGGATTTTGCTCTTACTTTCGGCGCTTCATCCCCAAGTTTCCTGGCAAGTCGCACCCTCAGCAAATCTGAACGCAATTATACCATGACAGAGCAAGAGTGTCTTGCTCTTGTTTTCGGCGTACAGCGGTTTCGCTCGTACTTTTGTGGCCGTGCCTGTATACAGTCATCAAGGATCATCATTCGCTTTGCTGGCTGGTGAATCTGCGCGACCCCTGCGGTCGGTTGGCCCACTGGGCATTACGCCTTCAGGAGTTCAACTTTACTCTGCCGTACAAAAGTGGTCGCCAACACGCCGACGCTGACTGCCTCTCGCGGTTGCCCCTCGCGACTACTCTTTGCGATGATGACAACTTTGACGACTATCTTGCCGCCGATTCCTCACAATTTCCGGATCTTGCCAATTTCCAGCGAGAACAGCGCAAAGATAAAGATTTGGTACCGTTTATTGAAAAAGTTCGTGAACCGACATATGCGAACCCATTGTGCATTCGCGGTGGTTTGCTGTACCGAAACAATTACTCGTCTGGCGGTGCGCGTTTTTTGCTCGTCATTCCGGATAGCCTCTACTCCTCTTTTCTACACGCAATGCACGATGACGCTACAGCTTGGCGCTTGGGACTCGCCAGGACTCTTAACCCGCATTAAGGAACAATTTTAGTGGCCAAATATGCGTCGATCTACTCAGCGGTATATGACCTCCTGCGATCAGCGCCAGCGGTTAAATGGTTAAAGCTTCCCACATCTTCCCCGCCGGGCCGCCTACATCCGGTGACACCGCCGACCACACCATATGAGAAAGCGAGTGTTGACTTCATAGGCCGGCCCTTTTCCCCGCTCGTCCAAAGGCAATCACTGGGTCATCCTATGCATTGATTATCTCACGCTTTACTGTGAAACTGCCGCCATCTCTTCCGCTACCATCTCTGACGCCTGTCTTTTTTCTTAGCGCTGTCGTTCTCCGTTATGGGCCTCCTCGTGTCATTATTAGTGACCGTGACCACCAGTTTGCGACAGATAAGAGCTTCTGCGCTTTTGTTCTTGCCAATTCCGTCACTTTACACCGTACCATCCCCAAACAAACGGCCTCGTTGAACGTAAAAACTGGACACTGACGAACATGCTTGCAATGTATGTCGACTCTCATCATAAGAACTGGGATGACGTGCTTCCTTCATTACATATGCCTATAACACCTCGAGGCATGAAGCAACTGCTCCCAGCCCAATTTTTCTTCTTTATACCCGTCCGCCCCGAAGTTCTCTCTACACCATCTTACCGTTCGCACTCGAAACCGAGGCTTCTGTTTCCAGCACCCTGTGCCGCGCTGAAAAGGCTCGTAGGCTCGCCCGGTTACGCACTCTGGCCTCGCAGGACCGCTCTACGCAGCACTACGTTCGAAGGCACCAGGATGGTTGCTACTTTCCCGGAGACTTAGTATGGCTCGGGATGCCTATCTGCAAGCGTGGTTTGTCCGAGAAGCTGTTGTCGCACTACACAGGCCCATTTATTGTGCTAACTCCGGTCGATGACTTGAATTACATAGTGTCTTGCCGATCTTCCCAAGGCCGCCCCTCTCAGAAAACAGAAGTCGTGCATGTCGCAAAAATGAAGCCCTGCCACTCTCCGGACTCCGACTGACAGCCCAGGGGGTTTCTCTGCGAAGGGGGAACGTCAGGCAGTGCTAAAGAGAAGAAAAAAGTAGGGGGAAGAAGAAGCTCGCCGTCGTTCCGTGAACGCACCAGGCCAGGGTTGAGTCGTATGCTGTAAACAACCTAAATATATATATATATATATATATATATATATAATAACCATACAATATTCCTCTAAGCGTCAACTGTAGCTTCACAATTTTTTAACACCTACTTTAGAGTGCCTTTAGACGTTGCGGAAAAGACTTGATCCGGTAACTTGTTGAATATAAATATAAATATAAATATAAATATAAATATATATATATATATATATATATATATATATATATATATATATATATATATATATATATATATATATATATGTGTGTGTGTGTAGGTAAAGGAGCGGACAGTCAACGAGCCTAAAGCAAACATTAGGGATTTAATGTTTGCTTTAGGCTCGTTGACTGTCAGTTCCTTTAACTACACACACACACACACACATATATATATATATATATATATATAAATATATCTATATATATATATATGTGTGTGTGTGTGTGTGTGTGTGTGTGTGTGTGTAGTTAAAGGAGCTGACAGTCAACGAGCCTAAAGCAAACATTAGGGATTTTTTTTTATTTGCTTGTTGGTATCTGGCAAGAATTAGTGTCTTACGGTGATTATCGGGATAAAGAGTATTAAACGACAAGCGGAAGGAAAAACATTACGCCGATGGTGGGAGTCGAACCCACGACCTCCGAATGTCGCGTCCAGTGCTCTTCCAACTGAACTACTGCGGCACAGCCGCCGACGGTCTCCCATCGTCCCATTTAAAGTCGGCTTTCCCCAGCGGTAGTTACTCTAGCTATCGCGGAATGGCGCCAACATTGGTGGTTAACATTATAACAATCGAGAGATGGCGCCAGCGTCGCGGCAACACAAGCGCCACCCCTGAGCTTGTCAGCGCGCACGCGGACAAAGCCAACAGCCAACTCCTCTCTCTTCGGCATCGGGACGTGGACGCGAGCGGACGTCTCCTCGCGGCACTCCGCAGTCACCTTTTTTACCTTTTATTATTTCTCTCAGAATATGACGAAAAAAAATGTAAAAGAAAGAGAGAGGGAGCCCGGACCAGCAAAGCTTTGCCAGGCTTAATCCAATTTAAGATAAAAGAAAAGGAGCTAAACGCCCAAAATAAAAAAAATAATTTAGATGACAAAAAAAAAACAAAAAAAAACATGGACATAAAAATGTAAAAAAAATGTACATTAAAGATACAAAAGGAAACAAAGATCACAACTGCCTAGTTACAATAGATAGATATATGAAATGGAAAAAGGATAAAGAAAGAAAGAAAAAGCGAAAGAAAAGCACAAAAAGATAAAGAAGTCCAGGAAAGAAGGAAGCAGAGAAGAGAAGAGATGTCACCGGCGAGGTGAAGCCTCGCGGGACTTATCCCGTATATATATATTGTAAGGTGTTTATTGGAGCACCAAGACCGTAGGCAACGTCCGCAAACCAAAGCGACGGGGCTAGCGTTCGAAACAACAGTGCAGTGCCAACAAGGTTCCGGCTCCACTTCGTCTACCTCTTCGGGTTGGCGCGCGAGCTGATGGCGATCGGGATTACTACAATACCCCCCGGCGGAAAAGGAGCCATCCTGGCGACTCATGGTGAGGAAAGGGTAGGGGGATCATAATACGGCTTGAGGCGGCCGACATGTACAGTTTCTCGGCCGCGGCGGCGATGATCTGGAGATGGGTTCAAGGGCTCTACTACGTAATTGACGGGAGAAGATTGTTCGAGAACGCGGTAAGGTCCATGATAGCGCGATAGGAGTTTGTATGAGAGGCCGGGTGCAGAGGAAGGCACCCAGAGCCAAACGAGGGCACCTGAGGGATATGAAGGCGCTGGATTTGTAGGGTCCCGGTTATGATTTGTTGAGCCTGGTTCTCCGTTGTGAAGGAGCGCGCCAATTGTCGGCATTCTTCGGCAAATGTGTGCGCTTCAGACAGTAGAGTGGTCTCTGAAGCATCGGGGTGGTAGGGCAGGATAGTATCCATGGTGAACGTGAGTTCACGACCATATAAAAGAAAGAAGGGGGAGAACCCAGTCGTAGTCTGCGTAGCCGTATTGTAGGCGTACGTTACGAAAGGCAGCACTTGGTCCCAATTAGAGTGAGCGCTATCAACGTACATGGCTAGCATGTCACTAAGAGTGCGATTAAATCGCTCAGTCATGCCGTTCATTTGGGGGTGATACGCTGTGGTGCTCCGGTGAATGATCTGGCACTGTTTGAGGAGGGCTTCGACAGTGTCGGAAAGAAACGCACGTCCGCGGTCACTGATCAATTCTTTCGGTGCGCCGTGACGAAGAACGAGGCGATGCAGAATGAACGAAGCAACATCCCGTGCGGTGGCAGACTGCAAGGCCGATGTTTCCACGTAACGGGTTAGGTGGTCAACGGCTACGATGACCCAGCTGCTGTTAGCCGAAGTGGTCGGAAGCGGGCCATACAGATCGATACCGACACGGTCAAAAGGGCGGCTGGGGCAAGGCAATGGCTGCAACGGAGCGGCTGGCTGAGGGGGTGGATTCTTGCGACGTTGGCAAGCGGTACAGGATTGAATGTATTGACGAATGAAGCGGTACATGCCGCGCCAGTAATATCTCATACGCAGTCGAGAATAGGTTTTCATGACACCTGCATGGCCGCATTGGGGATCGGCGTGGAAAGAGGCGCAGATTTCAGCACGGAGATGTCGCGGAATCACGAGAAGCCACTTTCGCCCTGTAGGATGGTAACTGCGGCGGTATAAAAGTCCATCACGAGTGGCGAAATGGTGGACCTGACGACGAAGTGCACGTGACGGAGACAGCTCTGCTGGCGTAGACAGGAATGTTAACAGGGAAGATATCCATGGATCCTTCTGCTGCTCAGGTTTCATGTTGGTAATGTTGAGCGGCGACATATCGTAGGCACAAACGAAGCCAGCCGTCGAGTCGTTAGGAAGCGGTGAACGGGAAAGGGCATTAGCGTCGGTGTGCTTGCGTCCAGATCGATAGATGACGTGGATATCGTACTCCTGAAGACGTAACGCCCAGCGGGCGAGGCGGCCGGAGGGGTCTTTGAGAGAGGATAGCCAACAGAGCGCGTGGTGGTCGGTAACAACGTAGAATGGGCGACCGTAAATATAAGGACGAAACTTGGTAATGGCCAATATGAAGGCCAGACACTCCTTTTCGGTCACAGAATAGTTCGATTCCGCTTTCGTGAGGGTACGACTAGCGTACGCGACGACATACTCGGAATATCCAGGTTTCCGTTGAGCAAGAACAGCGCCCAGACCTACGCCGCTTGCATCATTGTGTATTTCGGTCGAGCAGGCAGGGTCAAAATGGTGGAGTATAGGGGGAGAGACCAGTAGACGGCGTAGTGTACTGAACGCAGCATCACAGGCTGGTGACCAAGAGGAGAGGTTCGGGCCTCCGGCGAGAAGTTGCGTTAAAGGGGCGATGATACTGTCGAAGTTGCGGATAAAATGGCGGAAATACGAACATAGACCGACAAAACTGCGAAGTTCTTTCAAGGTTGTGGGCTTGGGGCAGTCTGCGACGGCACGAAGTTTGGTAGGATCCGGTAGAACGCCATCCTTGGATATGACATGACCAAGTATTGTGAGCTTAGTAGCGGCAAAGTGACATTTCTTCAAGTTGAGCTGTAGGCCGGCTTCAGTAAGGCACGTAAGGACACGCTGAAGGCGCAGAAGGTTGGAAGGGAAATCTTTCGAGAAAACGACAATGTCATCTAGATAACAAAGACACGTTTCCCATTTGAGCCCACTGAGAATGTTATCCATCATTCTCTCGAAGGTGGCGTGGGCGTTGCACAGTCCGAACGGCATCACATTGAATTCATACAAGCCATCGGGAGTGATGAAGGCTGTTTTCGGGCGGTCAGCGGAAGCCATCGGTACTTGCCAATAGCCAGAGCGCAAATCTAGCGACGAAAAGTACTCCGCTCCTTGCAAACAATCTAGCGCGTCGTCAATTCGTGGTAGTGGGTAAACATCTTTGCGGGTTATCTTATTCAGACGCCGGTAGTCCACACAGAAGCGGATCGTGCCATCTTTCTTCGTCACCAATACTACGGGGGAGGCCCAAGGGCTATGAGATGGTCGTATGATGCCCCGTTGAAGCATATCGGCGACATTGTCACGAATGACGGGGCGCTCAGTGGGCGACACGCGATATGGTCGCTGCCGCAGGAGAGAATGAGGACCAGTGTCAATTGCATGAGAAACGGTCAAGGCGCGGCCCAAAGAAGGCTGGGACACGTCAAAAGATGCACTGAAGCGATGAAGGAGGGCGACTATTTGGTCCCGTTGGGCGGACGGAAGGTCGGTCGCGATAGCTCGATGGAGGGCGTCGACAGGAAGCTCATCACTCGTAGCAGCACAATACGTCAGGGCAGCGACGTGAGGAAAAACTTCAGGTTCGGAGAACATGTAAGTGCGATCAGGGTCCAGCTCTTCAATGTAGCCGAGGCACTCCCCGCGAAGAACAACCGTTGGGCAGGGAAAAGGGATGGAAGCATAGATGACACAGCTGCCATCAGAAATCGTTAGAACGGCGAAAGGAAGAAGGAGGCGGTTATGGTGGGCGGAGGCGAATTTGGGCGTAAAGAGAACAAGACTAGGGAGGGCAGATGTCGAAATAAGGGGAACGAGAACAGAAGAAAAGGGAGGAATGTCGGTGTCTGCAGCTACAAGGAGTTTAGCAGAGCGCACAGGCGGGTCACACACGGAAACATTACACTCAGGGGAAAGCTCAACTTCAGCACGGGCACAATCAATCACAGCACTGTGAGTCGACAGAAAGTCGTAGCCGAGGATGATGTCGTGAGAGCAGGCGTAAAGCACCACCATCTCGACGAGATACGTAATGTCTTTGATGCAAACTCGTACCGTGCACGCTGCCACAGGGGTGATGCGCTCTGAACTCGCCGTACGAAGCGAAAAGGCAGAAAGCGGCGTCGTGACCTTGCGAATTTTGCGGCGAAGGGCAGCACTAATTACGGAAACGGCAGCACCTGTATCCACCAGCGCAAGAACGGGAAAACCTTCTACGAACACTTCAATGACGTTGGCGGGAGAAGGCGGAGGACTTAACGAGTTTGTCAAACGCGGAGTTCTTGCCTCCGGAACTGCGGCATTTAGTTTTCCTCTTGCGTAGGGCCCTGTCGCCGGAGCATCGGCGAAATGGAACGTCGGCGAGGCGAAGGCGAACGGCGTGTCGAGTACTGAGCCCGAGCTGGAGACGATCCAGAAGAGACGTTGCTCAAGGGCGGCTCGGGATCGTAGTGGTACTGACGGACTGCGTTATCAGGATGAAGCGGGCGCTGACGGCAAAGGCGAGCGACGTGACCCGGGAGCCCGCAAGCATAGCAAATTGGGCGATTGTCGGCGGTTCGCCATGGGTTCGTAATGCGGCGTCGTGGTCGAGGGATCGGAGACTGAGGGACCATGAAACGAGGTGGAGCATAAAATGTAGGGCCGTTCCGGTAAGACGATGTAGGAAGCGGACCGCGCGTTCCAGCGGTTACTTGAGCGTAAGTGAGTGGCGCTTTCACAGGAGTGATGGGAACACTAGAAGGCAGAGCTTCGGCGACTTTCTCCTCGATAACTTGGCGGATAGCCGGCGAGATGGATGGCGCGTTGGCCGACGCTAATTGCGAAGTACAGACGGTCGGCTGAACTGGATGGAGGAGGGACAGCTGGCGTGCAACTTCTTCGCGGATGAAGTCTTGGATATTCTGCATAAATTGAGACTGTTCGGCAGACGACGTAGCCAGTGCCAAGCCAGCAATGCCGGCAGGTGCGGCAGCACGCCGCGTAGAAGCGCGTTGATTTCGTAGCTCGTCAAACCTCTGGCACAGGGTTATAATGTCGGATGCGGAAGCACGGTCCCTGGCCGACATCATATAGTACGCATCATCAGTGAGACCTTTTAGAACATGTGTGACTCTTTCGGGCTCGGGCATGGACGGATTGACCCGCTTGCAGAGGTCAACCACGTCCTCAATGTAGCTGGTAAACGTTTCCTCGGGAAGTTGAAGCCGTGCATTGAGGCGTTGTTCGGCGCAGAGTTTGCGTACCGCAGGACGGCCGAAGACATCCACGAAGTTCTTCTTAAAGACAGACCACGTCGAAACATCGGCTTCGTGGTTTCTAAACCACAGATTTGCCACGTCCGTGAGGTAGAAGAGGACGTTGCTCAGTTTTGTGGAATCGTCCCAGCGGTTGTAAGTGCTGACGCGCTCGAAAGAGGCCAGCCAGTCGTCAACGTCATGGTCGTCGGTACCACTGAAGAAAGGTGGGTCACGAGGGCGTTGTGTCCCGGGACAGAAGATGGGGGCAGGAGTGGCAGTGATGGGCGCCGATGGTTGGCTGGGAGCGTCCTGCATGGTTGTGACCGAAGGCGGTAGCGTGCGGTTCCGAAGTTCGAGGGCGAAATTTGGGAGGAGGACTGGGGCGACGACCGAGACACCTCCACCCAGTGTAAGGTGTTTATTGGAGCACCAAGACTGTAGGCAACGTCCGCAAACCAAAGCGACGGGGGTAGCGTTCGAAACAACAGTGCAGTGCCAACAAGGTTCCGGCTCCACTTCGTCCACCTCTTCGGGTTGGCGCGCGAGCTGATGGCGATCGGGATTACTACTATATATATATATATATATATATATATATATATATATATATATATATATATATATATATATATATATATATATATATATATATATATATATATATATATATATATATATATATATATATATATATCGAAAAGGGGTTTATTGGGGGTTATTCGAAGGACTGTAGAGGGCGACCGATGACACAAGGCGATCGTAGAGCGAAGCACAATCTCGTCCGAAGAAGACAATTTGAGCTCTCAGTGCGCGCGCCAGCTGATCGGCGTCTTCATCGTCGTTGGCTTCGGCGCTGTATCATCTTCCTTACAATTGCCCCGGCGGAAAGAGGGAGCCATCCTGGCGACTTAGGGCGAGGGTATGACAAGGGGGTCGTAGTATTTTCTTAAGTCGACTGACGTGAACAACTCGCCCGCGGCGACGTTGGTCTGAAGAAGGCGTTGCCGGCTCCACGACGTAGTTAACTGGTGATGTACGCTCTAATACACGATAAGGGCCATTATACTTTGCAGAGAATTTTGAATCAGCCGGAACACACAGCCAAACGAGGGTGTTGGTAGGAAAGTCAGCAGCGGGCTTTCCGTGATCGCTCTAATGTCGGCGAAGATCTTGAATGTCCGACGTGAATGAGCGCGCCAGCTGACAGCACTGCTCAGCATTACGGGCAACAGCAGAAAGAGAAGTGTACTCTGAACTGTCGGGGTGGTAAGGAAGTATGGTGTCCAGTGAACAAGAAGGCTCACGACCGTATAGGATAAAGAATGGTGAAAATCCAGTCGTTGCCTGAGACGCTGTGTTATAGGCATAGGTGATGTATGGAAGCACCTGATCCCAATTAGACGCGTCAGAAGAAACGTAAATGGCGAGCATGTCACCAAGCGTTCGGTTAAACCTTTCTGTGAGGCCGTTGGTTTGAGGATGGTAAGCTGTGGTGGTTCGATGTATTGTTTGCCAAGCTTCCAACAGCTCGCTGACCACTTGAGATAGGAAGACGCGGCCGCGGTCACTGAGAAGTTCACGAGGAGCCCCGTGACGTAGAACGAAGTGACGCAGGATGACGGCGGCGACATCACGAGCTCTAGCCGTAGGCAGGGCTGCAGTCTCTGCTTAGCGAGTGAGGTGATCCATGGCGACTATTATCCTGCGGTTGCCTGATGTCGAAGATGGAAGGGGACCATAGAGGTCGATGCCGACACAATCAAAGGGTCGCGCTGGACAAGGCAATGGCTGTAATGGGCCGGCGGAGGGGCGCGGAGACGGCTTCCGCTGCTGACAAGCAGTACAGAACCGAATATAGCGGCGGACAAAGTTGTGCATCCCCCGCCAGTAGTACCGCTGGCGAAGACGCTCGTATGTCTTCAACAGGCCAGCATGTGCGCTTTGTGGGTTGGCATGGTGATGGGCACAAATTTCTGTGCGAAGATGGCGGGGAATGACCAAGAGCCATTTGCAACCATCCGGGCGATAGCTTTTGTGATACAGCAGACCACCCCGGATCGTAAAATGGGAAGCTTGGCGACGAAGGGCTCGCGGGAATGAAGACGTTGAGGACGCGGTGACGACATCTAGGAGCGAAGATATCCAGGGATCCCGGCGTTGTTCAAAATGCAGGTCGTCGGAGGTGAGGGCTGCAACGGAGGGTTCGGATACCGAGTGCGAGGGTGCAGAAGAAGGCAGCGGCGAGCGCGACAAGGCGTCAGCATCGGAGTGTTTGCGTCCCAATCGATATATCACTTCAAAGTCAGTCTTGAAGGCGAAGAGCCCAGCGGCCGAGGCGCCCAGAAGGGTCTTTCAAGGAAGCTAACCAGCAGAGGGCATGGTGGTTGGTGATGACGTTGAAGCGGCGGCCATATAAGTAAGGGCGAAACTTCATTAAGGCCCACACGATTGCAAGACACTCCTTTTCTGTGACGGTGTAGTTAGATTCAGCTTTCGTTAGCGCTCGGCTAGCGTAAGCAACCACATATTCGGAAAAGCCTTGCTTGCGTTGAGCGAGGACAGCACCGAGGCCGATGCCGCTGGCATCAGTGTGCACCTCTGTAGGAGCGGATGGGTCGTAATGGCGGAGAATGGGCGGTGAAGTTAGTCGACGTCGGAGCGTAGTGAAAACATCGTCGCAGAGTGGGGTCTATTTAGACAAGTCGGCGGGACCATTCAGCAATTTTTTAAGCGGTGCAATGATGGTAGCGAAATTGCGGACAAAACGGCGAAAATACGAGCATAGGCCGACGAAGCTGCGCAGCTCTTTAACAGACGTCGGTTTCGGGAATTCAGTGACCGCACGTAGTTTGTCCGGATCGGGCAGGACACCATCTTTGGACACGACATGACCCAGTATTGTCAGCTTGCGAGCTCCAAAACGACATTTCTTCAGGTTAAGTTGGAGACCGGCGCCAGTGAGACAGCTCAGGATTTGGTGCAAGTGCACGAGGTGCGTCGGAAAATCGGTAGAGAAAACGACGATGTCATCCAAATAACAAAGACAAATGTTGCACTTGAGGCCGCGTAATATGTTGTCCATCATTCGCTCAAACGTAGCAGGAGCGTTGCAAAGACCAAACGGCATCACAGTGAACTCATATAGTCCATCAGGGGTAACAAAGGCTGTCTTGGGTCGGTCAGACTCAGCCATAGGGACTTGCCAATAGCCAGAACGCAGGTCCAGGGACGAAAAGAATTCGGCTCCTTGTAAACAATCGATGGCGTCGTCAATGCACGGTAGCGGGTATACGTCTTTACGAGTAATTTTGTTAAGACGGCGGTAGTCAACGCAAAATCTTATGGAGCCATCCTTCTTTTTCACAAGTACCACAGGAGACGACCACGGACTAGATGAAGGCTGAATTACACCGCGTTGTAGCATGTCGTCGACTTCGTCAGCAATAACACGGCGCTCCGTAGGCGAAACACGGTAAGGGCGCTGGCGAAGAGGGGCATGACTGCCGGTGTCGATCTGGTGAACAACCTCAGTCGCACGGCCCAAGGAAGTCGTCTGAGCATCAAACGAAGAACGGAACTGGTTGAGTAGAGCAAACAGTTGTTCACGGTGAGTCGGGTCGAGGTCACTGGCCACAGACGATTGAAAAAGGTCCCAACTTGGCATATCGGAAGACTCAGTAATCGGTGTTACGGAGGCTACGTGGGCACTCTGTGGTAGATACCCATCAACCTCAAACGGCGAGATGAGGTCAGCAACTTCAATATGACCAAGGCATTCTCCACGAAGTAGCGGGACCACAGCGGTGGAGGCATTCCCCGCATTCGCAACAACTATGTCAGCGGTACCGCAGTTAATATCGATGATAGCAAAGGGAAGAAGGAGGTGACGGCGAGAGGCGAACATGAGAGAAGGCGCAAAAAGAACAGTCGCATCGAAAGAAAACGGTACACACACGGGAACAATCACAGCACAGTTGGGCTGAATGTCGGTGTCGTCGGCGGCAAGTTTGGCGCAAGAAAAAGACGGCGCATCGTCAAGAACCGCATCACAGAGCGCAGAGAAGGCGACTTGGGCGCGGGCGCAGTCAATAACAGCATTGTGGCGGGAAAGGAAATCCCAGCCAAGAATTAAGTCATGCGAGCATGACGCAAGCACTAAAAACTCGACGACGTATAAGACGTCCGCGATAACTACACACATTGTGCAAGCAGCAGACGGACGAACGGAATCGGCGCTGGCGGTGCGAAGAGAAAGTCCAGATGGCGGGGTGGTGACTTTATGAAGCGAGCGGCAAAAACTTTCGCTAATGACTGACAGAGTGGCCTCGGTATCGACGAGTGCAAGGGCACGAATACCGTCGACAAAAACTTCGAGAGCGAGCGGTACAATGGAATGTTCTGGCGGCCCGATGAGCTGTGCGGCTGCACTGGAGACGTCCCCGAAGGTGGGCGCAAAGTGTTGTACTGATAATTGCTGTCAGCCATAGTGTGTGCTGGGGCAGAACGCAGAGTACGACGGCACAGGCGGGCGACGTGGCCTGGAATACCGCAGGCATAGCAGATAGGCCGGTTGTCATTCGTGCGCCAAGGATTGTAGGGAGGCGTCGTCGATAGGTACCATGGAGCGACAGTCGGTGGCGCCATAGTCGGCACATACGCAAAAGACTGTGGTGGCGACGGAGGGCGGGCGGTCACTTCTGCATATGTGGGAGGCATTTGTTCTGGTACAGGTAGAGGCGGCACGACCACAGGGGGGTTGTAACTTAATGGTGCAGCAAGAGGTGTGAGCTGCAGTGGAACAGGGTCGACATGTGGTGTGACAGGCGCTGGCTGGCCAAAACTGGGAAGTGCATCGGCAACCTCCTGCGTGATGGTGTGTCGGATCGCAGGGTTAAGTAGCTGGGCTGTAGACGACGGGCGTGGACCAGACAAAAGCCCAAGCTGTCGGGAGACCTCATCTCGAACGAAGTCTTTGATGTCAGCCAAAAGATCGCTGCTCCCAGCCAGGCCAGATATGGACGCAGCAGGTGCGGGAGAGCGACGAGTGCAGAGTCGTTGCTTGAACATTTCGTCGAAACTTTGGCAAAGGTTGTATGTTGATGCCACTATGGTTGGGCTCTTTGCCCACAGCATGTGAAATGCATACACATCAATCATCATCATCATCATCAGCCTGATTATACCCACTGCAGGGCGAAGGCCTCTCCCATATTTCTCCACTTAACCCGGTCCTGTGCTAGCTGCATCCACTTGACCCCTGCGAACTTCTTAATCTCATCCGCCCACCTAACTTTCTGCCGCCCCCTGCTACGCTTTCCTTCCCTTGGAATCCAATATGTTACCCTCAGTGACCATCGGTTATCCTCTCTTCGCACTACATGTCCTGCCCATGTCCATTTCTTCTTCTTTATTTCCACTAGAATGTCGGTAACTTGAGTTGTTTCTCTGACCCACTCTGCACACTTTCTATCTCTTAATGTTACCCCTACCATTTTTCGTTCCATAGCCCTCTGGGTTGTCCTCAACTTAAGTAGAACTCTCTTGGTTAGCCTCCACGTTTCAGCCCCATAGGTGAGTACAGGCAAGATGCAACTGTTGTATACTTTCCTCTTGAGCGATACCGGTAAGCTGCTAGTCATAATCTGCGAGTGCTTGCCAAATGCGCTCCATCCCAATCTTATTCTTCTTGTTACTTCCTTTTCATGGTCCGGAACTGCGGTTACAACCTGTCCTAAGTAGACATATTCGCCTACTACTTCCAGTATTTCGCTACCTAATGTGAAATGCTGTTCCTTTCCGAGGCTGTTGAACATTACCTTAGTCTTCTGCATATTGATTTTCAAGCCTACCTTTCTACTTTTCCCGTCTAGGTCACCAATCATTCTTTGCAGCTCATCTCCTGAGTTACTTAGCAAGGCAATGTCATCCGCAAATCGCATATTACTGAGGCATTCTCCATCTGCCTTTATCCCTAACTGCTCCCATTCCAAGTATCTGAATACTTGCCCTAAGGAAGCTGTGAATAGTACTGGGGAGATTGTGTCTCCTTGCCTAACACCTTTCTTTATGGGAATTTTGCTACTTTCTTTATGCAGAACTATGGTTGCTGTGCAGCCACTATATATATCTTCAAGCACTTTCACGTACGGCTCATCTACCCCCTGATTTCGCAATGCCTGCATCACCGCCGAGGTTTCAACTGAGTCAAATGCTTTTCCGTAATCAATGAATGCTATGTATAAGGGCTGGTTATATTCCGAGCATTTTTCTATCACCTGATTGATGGTATGGATATGATCGATAGTAGAGTACCGTTTCCGAAACCCTGCTTGATCCTTTGCTTGATTGCAGTCTAAGGTTGTCCTGATTCTATTAGCGATTACCTTAGTAAATACCTTATACGTAACAGACAGTAAGCTGATTGGTCTGTAATTTTTAAGGTCCTTAGAGTCCCCTTTTTGGTGAATGAGGATAATGTTTGCATTCTTCCATGGTTCCGGTACCGTCGATGACACCAGGCACTGCGTATACAGGGTGGCCAGTTTTTCTAGCACGATATCCCCCCCCCCCCATCCTTCAGCAAATCTGTAGTTATCTGATCCTCTCCAGCTGATTTCCCCCTTTTCATAGTTTCTAGTGCTTTCTTGACCTCGTCCTTCGTCACTGGTGGAACGTCTGACTGTTTTTCCCTACCGCCAATCTCATTACGGTCCTGACTACTTTGGCTACTGTAGAGATCTGTATAGAACTCCTCGGCTACTTTGACTACCTTGTCCATATTAGTGATGACGTTGCCGGCCTTGTCCCTTATCGCATACATCTGGTTTTTGCCTATGCCCAATTTCTTCTTTACCGCTTTAAGGCTTCCCCCGTTCTTTACAGCATGCTCAATTTTCTCCATGTTATACGTCCTTATATCGGCCACCTTGCGCTTATTGATTAGATTTGATATCTCGGCCAATTCGATCTGGTCTGTTGGATTGGAAGCTTTCATACTCTGGCGTTTTTTAATCAAATCTTTCGTCTCCTTAGACAGCTTACCGGTATCCTCTCTAACTATCCTACCGCCTACTTCTACCGCGCACTCAGTAATGATATCTCTGAAATTATTGTTCCTTGCCTCTAGGGTAATATCGCCATCCTCAGTTAGAGCTGAATACCTATTCTGTAGCGAGATCCTGAACTCTTCTGCCCTCCCCCTCACCGCTAATTCGTTGATGGGTTTCTTTCTTACTAATCTGTGGCGTTCCTTCTTCAGATTTAGGCTAATTCGGGACCTCACCATCCTGTGGTCACTGCATCGCACTTTCCCGATTACCTCTACATCCTGCACAATGGCGGGAGTTGAACACATTATGAAGTCGATTTCATTTTTAGTCTCTCCGTTAGGACTTTTCCATGTCCATTTCCGGTTCTTCCGTTTGCTGAAGAAGGTATTCATGATTCGTAAGTTATTGCGCTCTGCAAACTCAACTAGTAACTCCCCCCTGATATTCCTAGAACAAATGCCATAGTCACCTACTGCCTTCTCTCCTGCCTGTTTTTTCCCTACCTTGGCATTGAAGTCACCCATTAGTACAGTATACTGCGTCTTTACTTTTCGGGTTGCCGATTCTACATCTTCATAGAAGCTTTCAACTGCCTGCTCATCATAACTACATGTAGGTGCATAGGCCTGTACAACCTTCAGTTTATACCGCTTATTAAGCCTAATTACGATGCCTGCAACCCTCTCATTATTACTATAGAATTCATCTATATTACCCGCTATATACTTATTGACAAGGAAACCTACGCCTAGTTGTCGCCTCTCTGGTAAACCTCGATAACACAGTACATGCCCATCCTTCAGTACAGTATATGCCTCATTTGGCCTCCTAATCTCACTAAGCCCTATGACATCCCATTTCATGCCCTCTAGTTCATCTAACAGCACTGCTAAACTAGCTTCACTAGCTAGAGTTCTAGCATTAAACGTTGCCAGGGTCAGTTTCCAATGGCGGCCTGTCCAGCGGAGCCAGGCTTTCTTAGCACCCCCTGCTGCGTCACAGGTCTGACCGCCGCCGTGGTCAGTTGTTCCGCAGCCGCTGGTGACTGAGGGCTGGGGTTTTATGGAGCTTATAATAGGAGGTTGTGGCCAATTACTGCACCAAGGTGGCCAACTCCTGTTCTGGTGAGGGAGTGCGTTGCCGGAAGTGTTCACCGGCATCAGGTCGCACCCCAAACCTGTTTATGCAATTCCATCGACACGCGGATATTTTTTTTTTTTTCATCCGGTGGAGAATTGCGCGGCACCGGGATTTGAACCCCGGTCCTCTTGCATGCGAGGCGGATGTTCTACCGCTACGCCACCGCTGCACCCTTTATTTTATCTTAGCATCCTCATCCATAGACGGGTCGACACGCTTGCATAAATTAACGACGTCTTCAATGTAGCTTGTGAAGCTTTCCCCTTCATGCTGAACTCGTACGCGCAGGGCTTCTTCAGCGCGTAGTTTTCGAACTGTGGGACGACCGAAAACGCCCGTTAAATTTGCCTTGAAGTTGGCCCAAGTTGGCATGTCGGCCTCATGATTTCGATACAAGCAACGAGGTTAGCAACGTCACTCAGGTAGAAGATGACGTTGTTGATTTTCATGCGGTCATCCCAGTTGTTATAATGACTCACCCGCTCGTAGGAGGCCAACCAATCTTCAACGTCCTGGTCACCCTGCCCGCTGAAAACTGCGGGATCTCGCTGCCGAATGGTACCGGAGCATGAGATGGACTACGAAGGGGTTGCCACTGGCTGTTGGCCTACGTCGTTTGTCGCCATAGGTATCGTACGGCTGCGGAGTGCCACGGTGATCGTTTAAGGGTCGTACCTCGGCACGTTCCACCAATTGAAGAGGGGTTTAAGGGGGGTTATTCGAAGGACTGTAGACAGCGACCGATGACACTAGGCAATCGTAGAGCGAAGCACAATCTCGTCCGAAGAAGACAGTTCGAGCTCTCAGTGCGCACGCCAGCTGATCAGCGTCTTCATCGTCGTTGGCTTCGGCGCTGTATCATCTTCTTCCTTACAATATATATATATAGCCTTTTTAAAGGATCGAACAGACTATGAGTGCAAAGCAAATGTTTTTTTTTAATACTATCACTATAAGACAAATTCCTGTAAATGTCAACAGTATAAAAAAAAAACCCAACATTTGCTTTGCACTCATAGTCTGTTCCCTCCATTAAAAATGCTATATATATATATATATATATATATATATATATATATATATATATATATATATATATATATATATATATATATATATATATATATATATATAGCTTTGGAACTGCCTTATATATATATATATATATATATATATATATATATATATATATATATATATATATTTATATATATATATTTATATATATATATATATATATATATATATATATATATATATATATATATATATATATATAAGGCAGTTCCAAAGCAAAAGAAATGCAAGAAAGCAAACTGGTTATCTGAAGAGGCTCTGCAAATAGCTGAGGAAAGGAGGATGGCAAAGGAGAGATAAGAATGCCTTCCTGAACATACAGTGCCAAGCAGTTGAGGACAACAGCCAATTAAGGAACACAAGAGCTCTGTATAAGACAATCAAAGATATCAAAGGAAGCTTCTGTGCTAAGCTGGGCGTGATAAAGGACAAACGAGGCAAGGACCTCACTGAAGCCTCAGAGATAAAGAAGAGGTGGCAGGAATACACAGAAGAACTGTACAAGAAGGACCCGAATGTGCAAACCCAACATAAGACGGTTCTGATTACTGATCTCGAGCAGGGCATCCTGAAGAGTGAAGTTGAATGGGCCTTAGCCAGCCTTGCTAAGAACAAAGCTAGCGGAATTGATGGCATTCCAGCTGAGTTGCTTCAAAACCTCAACCATGATGCTGTTAACATTCTGCATACACTATGTCAGAAGATTTGAACAACCCTGCAGTGGCCACAGGATTGGAGGAGGTCAGTTTACATCCCCATTCCAAAGAAAGGCAGTGCCAAAGATTGTTCCGACTACCGCACGATCGCGCTTATTTCGCATGCTAGCAAGGTGATGTTGAAAATCCTCCAAGGTAGGCTGCAGCAGTATGTGGATCGGGAGCTTCCCGACGTGCAAGCTGGGTTTCGCAAGGGCAGAGGAACTAGAGACCAAATTGCCAACCTTCGCTGGATCATGGAAAAAGCAAGAGAGTTCCAGAAACCCATCTACTTCTGCTTTATTGATTATGCGAAAGCGTTTGACTGCGTAGATCAGAGCAGATTGTGGCAAGCTCTCCAAGAAATGGGAGTTCCAATTCACCTCATCTGTCTCCTCAGGAACCTGTATGAAGGACAAGAGTGAGGCAAGGCTGCAAGGAGTGAGGCAAGGCTGCATACTGTCGCCCTGCCTATTTAACCTATATGCAGGGTGCATCATGAGGAAGTCCGGTCTGGACGAGTCTTCAGCTGGAGTGAAGATTGCTGGAAAACGTATCAACAACCTTAGATATGCGGATGATACCACTTTAATGGCAGAAAGTAAAGTGGAACTCAAGAGACTTCTGATGCGCGTACAAGAAGAGAGTGAGAAGTTTGGGCTTAAACTGAACATTAAAAAGACAAAGATCATGGCGTCTTGCCCTAGCAAGTCCTGGAGCATCAATGGACAAGAAGTGGAAGCTGTGACAGTTTTTCTCTTCTTGAGCTCCAAGATTACCTCGGAAGGAGACTGCAGCCATAAAATTAGGAGACGCCTGCTTCTGGGAAAGAGAGCAATGGTTAGCCTTGACCGCCTAGTAAAGAGCAGAGACGTTAGTCTGCCAACCAAGATCCGTATAACTCGTGCTATGGTTATTCCAGTTGTGATGTATGGATGCGAGAGTTGGACTGTGAAAATGGCTGACCGCCGAAGAATTGACGCGTTTGAATTGTGGTGCTGGCGAAGACTCTTGAGAGTTCCTTGGACTGACAGAAGATCAAATCAGTCGATATTGTCGACCATAAACCCTGACTGCTCATTGGAGGGTCAAATTCTAAAGTTAAAGCTCAGCTACTTTGGTCATCTGATGAGAAGAGAGGAGTCGCTGGAGAAAGATTTGATGTTGGGAAAGGTTGAGGGTCGCCGGAGAAGGGGTAGGCAGCGAACACGATGGTTAGATGGCATCCTCGAGGCACTGCAGATGAAGTTATGTGATGTTAGGAAGATAGTGAGAGACCGGAAAGCGTGGCGTGACATGGTCCATAGGGACACGAAGAGTCGGACACGACTGAACGACTGAACTGAACTGATATATATCTATATATATATATATATATATATATATATATATATATATATATATATATATATATATATATATATATATATGCGTGTGTATTTTTTTTTTGACGGATGTATCAGCTGTCTTTTTTACTTTCGTCGAAACTAAAATTTCACGAAACCCGTTTTTCCCCATAGTAAGCAAAGACAAATTAATTCTTATGCTCATGAATCAAACCAAACCTCGAAATTCTTATTAATGCCCCAGTTTGTCTAAGCTACACTCTATTACGATTCATTTAGTGCCATTATAGATCTTGTGAAGCGGATGCTATACAGTTCAGCTAAGTTTTATTACCTTAAAGATTGCCTTCTGCCGGGCTATTACGTAAGGTGTGGGATATTACTGAAACAAGCAAACACCGACGATCATTCAGCACATAATGCTATCGGTAACATAGTGCCTAAGAGGAAGAAACCGTCTAGGGACTATAGTGAGACGTTCTTTATAAGTAGATGACGAAGTGACAGTGATGATCGGGGGTCGTCTAGACCGTGGCTGTTAGGAAGAAAAAAATAAGAAGCAGAAAAGGAAGTAGTGCCTGATGGCAACCGGGCAACCTGAAGGGGATGGCAGATGCGGTGACATATATGCGTGCTGCTGCTTTCATATACTGTGACATACTAAGGGAAGAATGAAAGAATTTGTGATAAAGTTGAGACGCGAGTGAAACTTGCTCCTCAAAACTTTCCTTTTGCGTTCCGTTCAACCCTTTATTGAGACTCATTTTGTAGTACAGGAAGCAAGACTTCACAAATGCAAAGTTAAAGGTACATTTCTTGAAATTAAAGGTGGCGTCCCTGAGGGATCCGTGTAAACGTGTTAAAATTTTAATATATATGAAGTTCTTGCACCGAGTTTTCCAATATGCAGGCAACACTCTTTTTGTTTCATCTCTTTTTACTTGCGCTTTAACGTTCTCTCGCGCGTATTTTTCTTTGCATTAGGACAGCTGACTCCGGCAAATGACGGGAAACAGTTGAGCACCGCCCCTCCGGAGACACGCAAGCTGCCTAGTGACGTGTGCTGCTAATTGGATGCTGCTCGCATACCCACTGTGTATTTTCTCCGCACGTAGAGCCAGAATTGAGCACGCAGTAGCACCAGAGAGTCGCTTCTTTATTTTTATTTTTATTCTATAAATCATATGGCTATTTCTATAACTGTGAACTACAAGTATACATAAATAAAGGTGTTTAAATATAAAGGGGGTCAGAAACAACCTTTTAGTTATATCTTTAACTTAAAGATTAAAGGCATACATGCAGCAGGCTTGCGTGCACCAAAAATAATGTTTGAATGAATGATTTTTGATGGGATAGGGGTGCGAATGAGGTTTTCTCTTCTACCTGAACCTGCTAGCTGTCAAGAGCATGTGTTAACATATCCAATTGCAAAACTTCCTTGAACCAAAAATTTATTTAAGGGTGCCTGAACAAGTCACACCACAAAAAATATAAGCTGTGGCAAGAGTGGATAGAATCAGATTCACTGTCATTGAAGGAAGGACTGTGTCTGTGAACAAAATACTAGCATCTTACGCGAAATTTATCATCATCATCATCATCCGGATTATACCCACTGCAGGGCGAAGGCCTCTCCCATATTTCTCCACTTAACCCGGTCCTGTGCTTGCATCTACTTGACCCCTGCGAACTTCTTAACCTCATCCGCCCACCTAACGTTCTGCCGCACCCTGCTACACTTCCCTTTCCTTGGAATCCAGTTTGTTACCCTTAGTGACCCTCGGTTAACCTCTCTTCGCACTACATGTCCTGCCCATGCCCATTTCGTCTTCCTGATTTCCACTATAGATGTCGGTAACTTGAGTTATTTCTCTGACCCACTCTGCACGCTTTCTATCTCTTAATGTTACCCCTACCATTTTTCGTTCCATAGCCCTCTGGGTTGTCCTCAACTTAAGTAGAACTCTCTTGGTTAGCCTCCACGTTTCAGCCCCATAGGTGAGTACAGGCAAGATGCAACTGTTGTATACTTTCCTCTTGAGCGATACCGAAGCTGCTAGTCATAATCTGCGAGTGCTTGCCAAATGCGCTCCATCTCAATCTTATTCTTCTTGTTATTTCCTTTTCATGGTCCGGATATGTCTGCTCTGGCAGTGCACAGCCTGTTTCAGGCTTATAGTGGAGCCACTCCGACTGCATAGCGAACTGTCACGGGCCGTTCTGCAAACGTATTTCCTAAGCTGCTTAAAGGAAAGAAAAGGCACAGTATCTGTCACACTTCTTGGTAGAATCCTGAACCACACCGTAAGGGGAAGCTTCGAAGGAAGGTGGATTAAAAGAAAACAGAGGTTGTGCTGGTTGTGTTCAGCGACAAAATTATGCACATATTTGATTTTACCTGAAGCGCATACAGGTCGTTCGGCCGAAAAGGCATCGCCATTGCCATGGTCGTCGCCGAAACTCGCAACTCGTGGAAAAATATATGCTCTGATTTATATTAAAATCTTGATAAAATCGATTCCTTATACAGCTTTCAGGGTGGTGTCATACCCTTTTCGCGTCACATTTAGCATCCATCTGCTAGTCATGTTGAAGGTTAGTTTGTGACAGAGATTGGAACCAACGACATATGTACAGCTGCCGAAATCTTAACTGACGTTCGTGACGGCAGTACTTTCTGTGATTCTGAGCGTTACAGAGCAGCTAACCTGCGAAAAGTCAAGTATAGGAAATGGCTCACCAAGCTTTTGCGTAATCTTGATCATCTGGCAAGTATTGTCCTTATTAAGGCGCAGGAGCATAGGAAAGGAGGTCGTTATGTGCACCCCAGTTAAAAATTTGGGCGGCTCTACCTCCGGTTTTATGCCTTTCATTTTAAAGTTCGCCGTTCATCGAGAAATGAGGCAGATACAGCACCTTCCGTTCCTCCAAACAAAGCAAACTAAAGGCGTTAATCACATTGCCAAACTCTGCGTCTCTTAACGGCAAGAATTCGCGGAATGAAAACGCCATGTTAAAGGCGCTATCGCGTCTACAGCTTTCGTGTCATGATGGCTTGAAATTATTTAATTTTATAGCGTTAACTAGAGGCAGGCTGGTGGGCAGCTGAAAGCTGTGACACTCGAGGACAAATTTCATCAAAAGTTGTTTCTTTCTACTCGTTCTTTGTTGAATGCGACCAGCTACACTGAAAATAAGGATTTCTTCACCCTCATTTACTGTACCGCGGAAAGTATGTCCGTCGGACATACTTAGTTTACAAATGGACACACACACGCGTATGTATAATACACATATATATATATATATATATATATATATATATATATATATATATATATATATATACATATATATATATATATATATATATATATATAGGCTTAAACTGAGCATTAAAAAGACAAAGATCATGGCGTCTTCCCCTATCAAGTCCTGGAGCATCAAGGGACACGAAGTGGAAGCTGTGACAGATTTTCTCTTCTTGGGCTCCAAGGTTACCCCGGAAGGAGACTGCAGCCATGAAATTAGGAGACGCCTGCTTCTGGGCAAGAGAGTCATGGCATGGCTAGCCTTGACCGCCTAGTAAAGAGCAGAGACATTACACTGTCAACCAAGATCCGTATAACTCGTGCTATGGTCTTTCCAGTTGTGATGTGTGGATGCGAGAGTTGGACTGCGAAGCAGGCTGACCGCCGAAGAATTGACGCGTTTGAATTGTGGTGCTGGCGGAGACTCTTGAGAGTTCCTTGGACCGCCAGAAGATCATATCAGTCGATATTGTCGACCATTAACCCTGACTGCTCATTGGTGGGTCCAATTCTAAAGTTAAAACTCAGCTACTAATAACTCGTCTTGCCTCGACCAAGGTTTTCATTTGCTTGATCTTACTGTTCTACACACATGCTCCCTTCTTCATTCCCTTTTTTTTTCAATTTTCAAAAATAGGCTAATCAGTTTGGAAAGCGAAGAAAACAGAATGCGTACACCGTGTCGTCGTGCTCTGTATTAATATTGCAGGAGACATTATTTTTGCATGTCATCATTCATAATTTTTTCACTCGTTCTGATTTCAGCAGGTTCTTTTAATTTTAAGGTGTACAAACTGCCCCAAGAGCTAGCTCTATTGTTCTTAGTTTACCAGGGCTCCTTTTTTTCGCAGTGCTTCGGTGTGTTTCGTACTTGCTGCACCAGGCTGTCGGGTGGTTCCAATCGCCGCTTCTCGGACGCTTTTGTGATGAAACACGACGCATGCATGTTTTCCGCCACGCCGCACACCAGGCACTTTGCGTTTTTCAATGCAGCACACACGTGTCTGCAGCAGCATTGTGCGACACGATGCCTTGCCTTCGAGCATAAGTTGAGTGGAAAACTTACAAAAGACCAGCTAGCTGGCTGCGGAGAAACGTACAGCCTGTGATACTTGCACGTGGTCACTTATCCTTTCTAGTTCCGAGAATAATGGGAACTGGGCATTGATTCCTTCGCTCGCCGTATGACACAGCGCAAGGGTGAAGCACGCTCTTTTGTCCTGATAAGCTTGCCCCTCCAGTGAACATCAGAATTTTGGACACTGAATCTCAAGCGCCAATGATGGAGGTGGGGTAAGGAACAATCAGAAGAACCTGCTGCTCCCCGGAACTCTTTTCTTCACAGCATGAAGTCATTTTTCGCCGGACTTTCGGAAACCAGTTTTTCTGTAGCTTCCACAGTGCCTAGGCGGGGTACACAAGACTTCATTGTGAACAGTATGACAGGTCCCAGGGAGCCCAAAATGCGTGCCTCTTTTCGACGGCGAGCACATGGTTGCTCTGAACACATACTCTTCTCAAGGCTCCGTGGGGTCACGAGTCATTCCAGCAGAAGCGATGTCCGAACAGGACATCGGAAGCATCGGATGCCCTGTCCTGTCGGAAACAGGACAGGGCGGAAGCATCGAGCGGTCTCAGTGGGCTGCACTGCCCTTGAGTTGTAAATATTTGTATCATACTCAACGTGCAAATAGATATGTGCGAGCAAAGTCCTTCGTTGTCACTGCAGGGAACTACCCCTGTAAAGACGTAATCTTAAATTAACTGACGCGGCAGAATCCTGTTAAGGGCACAGCTCACGACGACTCTGCAATCAGCGACGACGTGGAGCTTGGATAAAGCAAGAGGTACGCATCTTCTAGTGCTGCAACAGTCTTGGGCTGCCCAAAAGCAGCAGCGGAGGAGAGATCACGTTAGCAGATTCGCTGGGCCAGCGTTGAGAACAAGAAAGGTTGCTGCTGCTGTGGTGGCGCCGTGTACCAGCTTCGGACTCCATTACGCATGTCAATAATGGGCGACAGCAGCAGGTGCGGCGGCAGCGGTCAACGTAAACCGGCGCATGGTGCTTGTAAGTTCCATTTTTCAAACTTTTTGCTGCCCTTATTGTGGTTTTAAGATTAAACGAGTACTTTTAATCAGCATGCGTCGCAATAGTGAGCACAGTGTTGAGTCCGAGGTTCGAGTGGTCCCAATCTCTATGATAAGCAGGCGTGACTGCATTTGAGTGACCACCCATACGTATAGCAGTTGTTTCAGCCAAGGTGAACCAGAAGTTTTAAAACTGCTTTTTGTGATATTGAGGTGGTTTCAAATTGCAACTGTTTACATCAGGATACAGTTTAATCAAGCTAATTTGGTGGTTAACTAAACTCGTAACAATTGACTTCTTATGGCACTTACGTAATCAATATTCGTGGTTACCCAAGTTTGCAAGTGCGAGATGCCGGGCTAGTGGGTACTGCATTCTTAAAGAACAGCGCAAGGAACACGGAAACACACAGAATGGATGGACACTGCCGCTGACTATACTTCGTCTCACATGATGCTTGCAGCACTGCGAAAGGCAGAGACACCCCAGTGTAATCAGGATCACGCGCACTGAAATAGGCACTTGTGCTCCTACCCGGCTCTTGCCACCAAATTGGCGGGGGTAACAGTATAAAAGCACAATTCTCTATAATAGTGTGCAGGGGCGAGAGGCACTTCGGAGCACAATTGCAAGGACTCCTCTGCCTTTTGCAGTGCTACAGATAACTTGTGAGACGAAGAACAACAACTGAAATTTTATTACCGAGCAAAACATATATAAACATGCATAAAGAGGTGGAGCCAGGGCAATTACTGTTTTCGGTGATCGCACAGCATCACCTTGGCTTCACACCTTTATGCATGTTTATATATGTTGTGCTCCGAAATAAAATTTCAGTTGTTATTGAGCGCCTGTGTCCGTCCATTCTTCTGTGTGTTTCCTTGTTGTTCCTTGCACTCTTATTTAGGCCTACCTAAGCTTGGTCTAGTTTTGGGACATGTCCTTCAGAGTTATCTGGCGTTGAGAGCTTGCGTTGTTGATTACTGTGTCATATCCTTTCTCCTACAGTAAAACCGCTTTACAGAATCATGCACACAGCTTTGAACTTCCGGTCAGTTCGCGCAGCTCAATTTCATGTCCCATAATAAACATTTTTGCAGCAGCTTCCTGCGATTGCACAAAGCCCCCCCATCTACCATTTCTGATGACCATGATTGCGAAAATGGAGGAGTTTTCTGAGCGTAATTTTTCACGAACGTCCCCTCAGTTATCGACGCCCTGGCCTGCTGCACAATAACGCATCTTTTCTCAGCTGCGCACCCCTCTTGTGACCGCCAGGTGAAGTACCCCTGACGGGACGGCTTACTGAGGTTCCCTCGCATATTTCCAGCAAACATTTTTTCAGTTGAATGCAGGGCTGTTATGAATGAAGCAGGTCAAGTGCAGGGGGAAGGTATATCAGGGTGTGTCCACAGATGCCTCAAGCATATCACTACACATGCTAGCTGAAAGTAGCCCAGCACTTATATATACTGCTTGGAAAACAGGCCGGCACCACTACTGCGAAAGAAATTGTGCAGAAAAAATAGAAGCGATCCTCGGTAATCCGCCCCGTCAGATGTTCCTCGCTTGGCGGCCACAAGAAGGGTGCGGTGCTGGAAAAATGTGCTCCATGCAAGAGAAAGCGCTTGCTTTATCTGCAACCGCGACGCGGTTCCAACACGCTTCCATTTTTTTTTTTTTTTGCCGCGCCGCCGCAGTTCAGTCGCCGAGGTGTTTCCATCGCTTGCATGTGTATACATTGTGAATGTGTCTATTCCATACACATCTCATTTTTCTCTCGTTTTTCTCTCACACAGGTTCCCTCGGAGTATGGATTCAACCACGACGATGACAAAAGACTGCTTGGTTATCCTGCCATTTTCAAACGCAATAAAAAGTAAACCCTGCCTTCCGTTCTCATGTACTAATATCGGTGTGCAAACTGCACCCTGAATGGCTACATGGCCCGTCACAAATATGTCGCTCTAGCACGAAGAAACCAACATTGCGGAAGCGAGGGCGTCTGTGACCGGCTGACGAAGACATCATACATCTTTTCACCAAACGTTTTTCTTCTGCATAGGGTGTATGTTAAGGCTGTCTAATGTTGCAGTGGAAGCAGCATTACCACACATATGCCAAACGGAGTCGCTTGCGTTGCAAATAAAGAAAATGTGTGCCTCGTATCGCTTCGATAGCGGCGATGTCTTGTGCCTGACTGCACAATCAGTCGAAGTGTGGTTGTTTTCAAATTACTAGCGTACCAGTGTGCGCCTAGACTATATTTAGAAGGGCGCAAACATACCCTTCGAAGGAAAAGAACATTATGGGTGTAAGAAACACTATAATATGAATTTATTTTATTCCTCTGGGTGGTAATATTACCCTTCCAAACGAAGCATAAATATGAACGTAAAAGTGCAAAGTTACGCCCATTCATAGGGTGCAAAGATGCACTTACGGGGTGCTGTAGTAAGCTCATTACGCTGACATAAATGCAGACCCTGTGAGGGTAAGTTTACACCATGTGATTAAGCATAAGCTTATTCCAGCTGGGAGCAAACATGCACCCGATTTTAGAGCATATTTTTGCACTTTCATGGCCTAACCTTTAGACCTTCTGAGAAAGGGTAACGTTACTCCCCAGAAGCATATACTTGCACTTCACCATATGGCATAACGTTAGCCTCGTTGTAGCGTAAACTTTACACCAGACACACTTAAGCCCCCGTCGAGGATGTAACTTTGCACCCAAAGGGGCTCCCCAGTGCGTCAGTGGACTTACCCCCCTAAAGGGGTAAGATCACACCTTTTTTTCTTAGAGTGTGCATTGCGCGTTTTATGTGTTGCTTTTGAGATGTGTTTGAGTGTACAATATGTACCCTGTTCGAGCGGGTCAGCTCGTGCGGCTTTCGTACTAGAGCGCCGCCGCGCACCTTAATCCCGCCCACAGATGCCACTATTCCCTATAGCTTAAAAGCGTTAACAGAAATCGACGAAAATCTCAGTTTGCGGTGACCTCTGTAATCGGCATGACTACCGTTTGGCCGACATTAACGCAGCTTCGCGTAACCGCCGTTAACTCTGCTCGTGCACAGAGCATGGAAGCAGACGACGCGGCGGCGGCGTATGTCGTCACCGGCTGCGCCGGTTGCCAGATCAGCAAGCTGTTCACGAAAAACCGAAAAGGCTATTTTTAAAAATATCTGCCGCTCCGATGCAGCTGAAACTTTGAAGTTTAGTTGCTTGGCCCGACAGGAATAAGATGCAACAAACAGTTCATGTTCCAAAATTGGTGTCATGACCCCTTCGAGTAGCAAATCTTTTATCTTTGGAAGAAATGAAGATTGGATTTATGGCGCATAAATGCCATCACGCGCCAAACGCAAGGAGGAACAAACGAAGAGGAGTCGTATCATTTTATATCAAAGTTAGGCTAGTCCAATATGTAACACCTGTGAAGTCCTCTGGTGTAGCGACCGTGATCAGTTTTTGTCCTGCCTAATATAAAGCGATGACGTGAATATTTTTTAGTTCGGACTGAAGAAATAAGGGCGACATTCAATAAATTTAGTCCAGTGTAATGCAAGTGATAAATATAAGATGAAATATTATATTAACTGTAAAAAAAAAAAAAAGCTGATACGCGCTGGTTTGTCCATGTGGACGAAATAAGGATCATCAGCAGCAGCCACTGCAGGGCAAAATGTCTCTCTCATTTTTGTCTAATTAACCCAGTCCTGTTCTAGCTGCACCCACTTGTCCCTTCGAACTTCTTAACTTCATCCGCCCACCTAACTTTCTGCCGCACCCTGCTACACTTTCCTTTCCTTGGAATCCAGTTTGTTACCCTTAGTGACCATCGGTTATCCTCTCTTCGCACTACATGTCCTGCCCATGCCCATTTCTTCTTATTGACTTCCACTAGGATGTCAGTAACTTGAGTTATTTCTCTGACCCACTCCGCATGCTTCCTATCTCTTAATGTTACCCTACCATTTTCCGCTCCATATCCCTCTCCGTTGTCCTCAACTTAAGTAGAACCCTCTTGGTTAGCCTCCAAGTTTCAATAGGTGAGTACAGGTAGGATGCAACTGTTGTATACTTTCCTCTTGAGTGATACCGGTAAGCTGCTAGTTATAATCTGCGAGTGCTTGCCAAATGCGCTCCATCCCAATCTTATGTTTCTTGTTATTTCCTTTTCATGGTCCGGATCTGCGGTTACTACCTGTCCTAAGTAGACATATTCGCCTACTACTTCCAGTGCTTCGCTACCTAACATAAACTGCTGTTCCTTCCCGAGGCTGTTGAACATTACCTTAGTCTTCTGCATATTGATTTTCAAGCCTACCTTTCTACTTTTCCTGTCTAGGTCACCAATCATTCTTTGCAGTTCATCTCCTGAGTTACTTAGCAAGGCAATGTCATCCGCAAATCGCAGATTACTGAGGTATTCTCCATCTGCCCTTATCCCTAACTGCTCCCATTTCAAGTATCTGAATACTTGCCCTAAGGAAGCTGTGAATAGTACTGGGGAGATCATGTCTCCTTGCATACCACCTTTCTTTATAGGAATTTTGTTACTTTCTTTATGCAGAACTATTGCTACTGTGCAGCCACTATATATATTCCAGGACTTTCACGTACGGCTCGTCTACCCCCTGATTTCTCAATCCCTGATTCACCGCCGAGGTTTCTACTGAGTCAAATGCTTTTTCGTAATCAATGAATGCTATGTATAAGGGCTGGTTATATTCCGAGCACTTTTCTATCACCTGGCTGATGGTATGAATATGATCGATAGTAGAGTACACTTTCCGAAAACCTGCTTGATCTTTTGCTTGGTTGCAGTCTAAAGTTGTCCTGATTCTATTAGCGATTACCTTAGTCAGTACATTATACGTAACAGACAGTAAGCTGATTGGTCTGTAATTTTTAAGGTTCTTAGCGTCCCCTTTTTTATGAATGAGGATAATGCTTGCTTTCTTCCATGGTTCCGGTACCGTCGATGACACCAGGCACTGTGTGTACAGACTGGCCAGTTTTTCTATCGCGATATCTCCTCCGTCCTTCAACAAATCTATAGTTATCTGATTCTCTCCAGCTGCTGTCCCCCTTTTCATAGTTTCTATTGCTTTCTTAACCTCGTCCTTCGTCACTGGTGGAACGTCCGTTTGTTTTTCCCCACCGCCAATCCCATTACTGTCCTGTCTACTTTGGCTACTGTAGAGGTCAGTATAGAACTGCTCGGCTACTTTGACTATTCCATATTCGTGATGGCGTTTCCCGCATTGTCCCTTAGCGCATACATGTGATTTTTGCCTATGCCTAATTTCTTTTTCACCGCTTTAAGGCTTCCTGCGTTCTTTATAGCATGTTCAATGTTCTCCATATTACACTTCCTTATATCGGCCACTTTGCGCTTATTGATTAGCTTTGATATCTCTGCCAATTCTATCCGGTCTGTTCGGTTGGAAGCTTTCGTACACTGGCGTTTCTTAATCAAATCTTTCGTCTCCTTAGAGAGCTTACAGATATCCTCTCTAACTATCCTACCGCCTACTTCTACAGCGCACTCAGTAATGATATCTCTGAAATGATTGTTTAATACTTCTAGGGTAATGTCGCCATTCTCGGTTAGAGCTGAATATCTATTCTGTAGCAAGATCCTGAACTCTTCTGCCCTCCCCCTCACCGCTAATTCGTTGATGGACTTCTTTCTTAGTTGCGTTCTTTCTTCAGATTTAGTCTAATTCGAGACCTCACCATCCTCTGGTCGCTGCATAACATTTTCCCGATTACCTCGTTGAACACAGTATGAAGTCAATTTCATATTTAGTCTCCCCGTTAAGACTTTTCCATGTCCATTTCCGGTTCTTCCGTTTGCTGAAGAAGGTATTCATGTTTCTGAAGTTATTGCGCTCTGCAAACTCAATTAGTAACTCCCCCCTGCTATTCATAGAACCAATGCCACAGTCAGTTTTTCCCTACCTTGGCATTGAAGTCGCCCATTAGTACAGTATACTGCGTTTTTACTTTTCGCATTGCTGATTCTACATCTTCGTAGACGCTTTCAACTGCCTGGTCATCATAACTACATATAGGTGCATAGGCATGTACAACCTTCAATTTATACCGCTTATTAAGCCTAATTACGATGCTCGCCACCCTCTCATTAATGCTCTAGAATTCATCTATATTACCCGCTATATACTTATTGACGACGAAACCTACTCCTAGTTCTCGCCTCTCTTGTAAACCTCGATAACACATGCCCATCCTTCAGTATATTCCTCATTCGGCCTCCTAACCTCACTATGACATCCCATTTCATACCCTCTAGTTCCTCTAACAGCACTGCTGAACTAGCTTCACTAGCTAGGGTCCAGTGTTAAACTTTGCCAGGGTCAGTTTCCAATGGCGGCCTGTCCAGCGGAGCCAGGAACTCTTAGCACCCCCTGCTGCGACACAGGTCTGACAATCGCCGTGATCAGTTGTTCCGCAGCTGCTGGTGACTCGGACCTTCGCAGCAACTTTGCGGGCTGCTCCATATTGCGTGGCACCTCGCAAAGCAATTCCCAGATCCATGGATGGTATTGAGGACATTATAAGGCCTCACGAGCATCATACTATTGATCCTGACCAGATGATCTTAACGTCTGCGGCTGCTACAAATCATGTGGGACAGGAAGTTGCAACTCTGCTCAAGGCATCAATAGACCCAGAATCCGAGGGCATTGGCGCTCTCAACCTCCGGCCCACGCATCGTGCCTTGGTAGTAACTTCCAAGGACCTAGGAGATCTTGAGCGTTTGAGGGCAGCCATCACTCGCATTGAGGCCACGAAAGCCTCAATTAAGGTCCGGGTTCCCTCGAGGAGGAACCCGGACGTTCGGCTGTCAGGTGTTGACCCGGACGTCCTCCCGGATGATTTGGTGGCGGTCGTCAACCGTAGAAACCCCGGATTATGCCTCGATCCCGAAACATGCAAGGTAAGACTTTCTTTTACTCAGTGATCTGGGCAGCGGGTGCACATCACTGAGGTCGACCCTCCCACCTTCTCCTGACTTCGTGCCGCACGTAGGGTCACGATCGGTTGGACTTCAGTTGAAGTCCAGGAGGATTTACATGTGCCTTTATGTATACCTTTTGTGCACAGTATGGTCATGCACTTAGAGCTTGTACACAAAAAACTTCCCCGGATAAGGCGTGTTGTACTCGATGCGCCGGTTCACACCCCCTTGCGCAGTGTCCCAGACCGATTAAGGACCCAAACGTAAAATGCGCCCCATGCGCAACGGGAGGCCGCCCTTGTGCCCATCCTGCTGGTGACGTCACCTGCACTATCTTGCAGGATCGAGTGGCTCGAATACGGGCAAGAACCAACTATGGCTTTTAGGACCACGGCAACCCCTCGTCCCAACCTTAAGTTCTTACAAGTAAATTTGGATCACACACGTTGTACGACTGCCCCGATGGTTAAATGCATTCAAGATAATGGCATCACAGTAACTGCTGTCTGCGATCCATACATTACCCCTAAATAAGAATTGGTAGGAATTCCCCCTTCATTTCATAAAATTTATTGTACTGAAAATTCCCCTGCGTTGTATTGCTCCATAATCCTAATTTTGATGTCTTTCCTACTTTCATTTCTCCCGAGCTTGTTGCCATTTTGTATTCGACATCGACTTATCAAATTCTTTTCATAGCAGTATATATACCACCTCGCGCAGATATCGAAAGCTGTCTTGCTTTGTTGGCAACTTGTGTACAGACTTCACCTACAGATAATATCATTTGTGGCGACTTTAACGCAAAAAACATTCTTTGGGGTGGAAGTGTTACGGACCTAAGAGGAACTCATGTTCAAGCATTTGCCGCATCCAATAACTTGGTTGTTATTAATAATCCAAATTCCTTGCCAACATATGAAACTTCGTACGCTTCAAGTTGGATTGACATCACATTGGCTTCCCCAAACTTACTTAACGAGGCTTATTTTTGGGAAGTTATGCCAGATTCATCCCTTTCTGAACACAGATTAATTTTTTTTTCTTTCATTTCTGAACCTTCATCACAGTTTAAGAGGGTTACTAGAGCCAGTTCATGTCGCTTATTCTCCCAGTTAACGACTCTGAATTGGTTTCAGTATTTTTACAATCATCAGATCTATTCAGCGCCTGCCCTTGATAGCGTCCTTTCAAAATTTAATCAGATCTTTTCAAACTCTACAACGAAAACTTACGTTCTGTTAAATCTACATTTTGTTACGACCAAGCATCCGCATTTGCGCGCTCTATTGTTCGCCTGTGGGCATGGATAAGTTTTGTGAATATGTGGTGATGGTCCAATGGCTCTAAGTGAGCCTGTTTCCAGGAATTCTGTTTTTGTAAGCCTGTTTTGCTTTGTGGACAACCTGCAAATGCCAAATTGACCCTGTCAAGAGAACGTCTGGAAAAACACAAAGAAACGTCCCCCTGCGGGAAATAGCAGGAAGTGCTTTCTTTCTTTTGTTCACCCTTCCAGTCGAGAAGTGCTATCCTCCAGTGATGAATGCCTCCTATCCAAAGGAGACGACAGACTGACATGTTCGCTGACGTGCAGGACAAGAAAGGAGCATGACTCATACGGCCATTAAGTGATTTCCCGGGAATGCAGGAAAGATTTGCAATTGTCGAAAAGGGACAATGTTGGGAGCCCTATGCGGCGCCACGTGCACTCGGGTTTCTGAGAAGTAAAACCCCTTTTCAGAACCAGCCTGTGGTTTCTTTGTTGAAGAATAGAAATGTACCTCCTCTCCTCGCCGTTCCCAAGTTTTTCCCGCCAACAAGTGATCACGCCCAACGAATGAATGCCGGACCAGTCAGTGCTTCAGACCATCAGTGCAGTGATGTGTTCGATTGGATGCCGATACCTGAGGGGCGTGCCCTGGATTTGGTTGGTCAACATCTTCAGAGAGGGGCTGGACATAGGGGGGTTTTAAGGACGCTGCAGAGCACGAAATGTCGCTCTGGGCCCTGGGTAAACGGCTCATCCAGTCGCTTCTCGCTATGAACTCTTAACGCTTGTCATTTTGCTGATGTACCCTTCTTTTTCGTGTAAATAATCTTGTAAATAAGTTTCTCAAAGTGCCATTAAACCTGCTTGTACATATTTCACCAACTTCGAAGATTCAATCCTACTTCAACCCCGAGTCTCTGCACGCTACCAAGTGAAGGCCGGGTCGACGTAGCCCCAGCGTCACGACAACTGGTGGCAGCGGTGGGATCTGAATCTACAAGCCACAACAACTGGTGCCCAGCGTTGGGATCTGAATCTACAAGCCACAACATCTGGTGATTGGAGGTGGATCTGAAGCTACAAGCCACAACATCTTGTGATCGGAGGTGGCATCTCAAGCAACAAGCAGGAGCAACAATCGGCCAACAAGAGGGCAGCTCGGAACATCGATCGCATGTGTGGGTGAGTGCTTGGCTTTTCTTCTGATGTGGACCAGGTTCTAGAACAGGGTTAGATTTTAGAACTGGTAAAGAGAGTGTGGAAACGCCTTTAGGTTTGGTAGTTTGCACAGTTGTTTTGGAAGTAGCCGACACTCGGAGCGATCATGGACCTACAAAAGCTGCAGAAACCGGACCTGTTGCTATTGTGTGAGGAATTGGGAATTGATACAAGTGGTTTGGCACGAAAACCCTTGATTATAAAGGCAATCACTGATCTGGGAAC
This sequence comes from Amblyomma maculatum, assembly GCF_055883805.1. Taxonomy (NCBI): domain Eukaryota; kingdom Metazoa; phylum Arthropoda; class Arachnida; order Ixodida; family Ixodidae; genus Amblyomma; species Amblyomma maculatum. Next base: position 284,465,276 of record NC_139344.1, on the reverse strand, counting down.
CGATGATGAGGAGCTCAGTGAAGCATGGAACCTCATCGGTCAAAAAAAAGGAACAGCTCAGACAGCAGAAAGAGCGTGAAATTGAAAGAGAAGCAAAAAAGCTGGAGCTAGAAATTGAGCTCCGGAAATTAGAACTAGAGTTGAGCAAGAGGTCGGGCGATTGTCCCCAGCTAGCGGTACCTCGTCTCAACAAGGAGGCAGATTTCAAGATGTCAAAGTACATGCAGCCATATGTGATATCAGGGGATATCGGTCTGTATCTGGCTAACTTTGAGCGAACTTGCGAAAAACTGTCCTTCCAGCGAGACACGTGGTCTCAGAGATTATTGACGGTTCTGCCCTGCGAGGCAGCGGAGGTTGTCGCGCGGCTAAGCAAGGAGGACGCGGACAACTACGAGAAGGTCAAAGCTTGCCTTCTGAGAAAGTATAGGCTTAGCGCCGAGGCGTTCAGACAACGTTTTCGGAACGCTACTAAGTCCAGGGACGAGAGTTACCCTGAATTCCTGTACAATTTAAGAGTTAATTTGGGCGAGTGGCTAAAGAGCACTGATTCCTACAGTGATAGGGACGCTGTAGTCGAGCGAATTCTCTTGGAGCAGTTTTATAGCTGCCTCCCAGAAAAAGAAAGAAATTGGTTACAGGACCGAGGCGACATTAAGTCGGCAACTGAAGCTGCCGAAGTCATTGAGGAGTACGCTTCGCGCCGACAATTCAGCAACCCAGCAGTGGATAGGCTCCGCAATCCCACGTTCAGTGTAAATAACCGTCAGAAAAGGCACTTTGCTAGATTTGCAAACGAAGAAAGGAAGGCTTCTTCAGGCAAACGCCCTAGAAAGGACGGCAGTGAGAAAAGTGGGGAAGTGACCAACGCGCAGAACACAAAGAAAAAGTTTGAGGCTAGGAAGCCGCTCACATGCTTTAGGTGTAATGAGCAGGGTCACATTGCCGTCAACTGCCGGAAAGAAAAGATTGTTTTCTCGTATGTCAGGGACTGCGATGAAAATATGCAGCTTTTAGAACCCTACCTGCATGACCTAGTAGTCAACGGGAAGCCTTGCAAGGTACTGCGCGATTCGGCCGCAACGATGGATGTTGTCCATCCGGCGTATGTGTCGCCTTCCGACTATACAGGACAGTGTGCGTGGATCCGCCAGGTAGTGGAGGAACAGAGTGTGTGCTTGCCAATCGCGAACGTGGTCATCGAGGGCCCTTTCGGCAAGTTAACAACCGAGGCTGCCGTTTCAGGAAAGCTTCCTAAGTGCTATCCGTATTTGTTCTCCAACAAATCGGATATGCTACTGCGAAAGAGGGGCATCCTTTTCGGAGACAGAGTTGTGCCAGCCTTAACACGTTCAAAGGCGCGAGAACTAGCTACACTGCTAATTCCAGAAAAATCCACCGCGGAGGAAACGACAGCTAAAACAGTGGTCGATGCGGAAGACAGTGGGTCAGAAAACTTTGAGAGCAAGGCATCTCAAATAAGTCAACTTGAAAGTGAGCTTGATGAGACGCGGAATGAGGACGTCCTTGGGAGTAACCTCTTGCCGCCAGCGTCTAGTAATCTAACGAGACTTTTAAGTGAAAACCGAGAGGACTTAGCTATGGAGCAAACCGTGGTAAATCTAACGTTAAACCTTCCCGAGGAGATGGGGGACAACTTGATTTGCCTCAGCGGAAAGGGAAGCAACGCTCAGGAGCTTCTCAAAAAGACGGAGCAGAGAGGAGAACTAAAGAAATCCCAGCTGTCCGATCTGGGCGAGATAATAACAGAGTTTGAGGCCTGCTTCGTGGACAGGCCAGGCAGAACTGATTTGACTGAGCACGATATTGAGCTGACTTCAGACGTGCCAGTGCGATCAAGGTGCTACCGATTTTCTCCAAGGCAAAGAGAAATTCTGGATAGGGAAGTAACTCGCATGCTGGAATTGGGAGTAATAAAACCCTCGGAAAGCGATTATGCTTCACCTATGATCTTAGTAGAAGCTCCAGGTAAAGACCCTAGGCCTGTGGTAGACTACCGAAAGCTAAATTCTCTCACCAGGGATCAAGTGTATCCTATTCCGAATATTGAGGAGAGAGTAGAACAGGTCAGTAGAGCGGCATATGTGACTACGCTGGACCTTACTCGAGGATACTGGCAAGTACCGCTCACTGAACGCGCCAGCAGATACGCGGCTTTCGTCACTCCGACGGGCAGCTACCAGCCAACAATGATGAGTTTCGGGCTCAAAAATGCTCCATTTTGTTTTTCCCGACTCATGGATAGGGTTTTAAAGGGGTGTGAAACATTCGCGGTGCCTTATTTAGACGACATTGCGGTTTTTTCCGACTCATGGGCGGACCATATGGTACATCTAAGAGCTGTACTGAGCCTTTTGCGTCAAGCTGGACTAACCGTAAAGGCCGAGAAATGTTGCCTGGCAAGGGCGACCGTGGACTACTTGGGTCACAATGTAGGTCAAGGTTTCAGGAAACCCAGCGAGATTAAGATTTCTGCGGTAGCAGACTACCCGCGGCCGAGCACGAAGACGGAAATTCGAGCATTCCTGGGTCTGACGGGATACTACAATCACTACATCCCTAACTATTCATCTTTGGCTAGCCCTCTGACCGACGCTCTCCGCAAGACAGAACCGACAAATGTAGTCTGGGACGAACAAAAGGAAGCCTCCTTCGTAAACCTGAAGGCTGTGCTGATTAGCCGTCCGGTATTGCGAGCTCCAGACTATGGCCGAGAATTCACGGTCCAGTGTGATGCCAGTGATCGAGGGTTAGGTGCTGTTCTCTGCCAGAGAGATGACGACGGTAATGAGCACCCCGTGCTCTACTTGAGCAGAAAACTGAGTTCTAGAGAGAGGGCTTATTGCGCGTCAGAGAAAGAGTGCGCTTGCATTGTATGGGCCATTCAAAAATGGCAGTGCTATCTTGGAGGGGCCAAATTCACCGTAGAGACGGACCATTGTCCCCTAGCTTGGCTGCAAACTGCGACATCGAAGAACAGTCGCCTTCTTAGGTGGAGCTTGATTTTACAGCAGTACAATTTTGAAATAAGATACAAAAAAGGGAAGTTAAATGGGAATGCGGACGCGCTTAGCCGCTCTTTCTAAGCGGTCCGAGATGTTCCTCACCATGTATCCAAATTGATAATCAGGTTTTTTTTTTTTTTTTTTCGTGCGCTTGTATATGTGTGACTATGTAAAGCAGCACGTTTGGTTTTCTAGGAATACGTAGGTCCTAACGTCTTGAGTGTGGGCTTTTCTCGAACAACAATGGCAGTTTTCTTTTGACCTGGTCTCTTCAGACGGGAGCCGAGTGCTTGCTTCGACATGTGGTTGAGTTTCAGACAGCTCGAGCAATTTGGCCTACAACAATCAAGACAACGCGACAAGCAACAGCGAGCTTCAAGCGTTCACGTGCAGGCCATTAAGTCGTCTCTTCATGCAGCAGCTGGGACTGCTGCCCTCCGAGTCTCTTCTGGCGGGGGAGGAGGCTGTTACGACCAAGCATCCGCATTTGCGCGCTCTATTGTTCGCCTGTGGGCATGGATAAGTTTTGTGAATATGTGGTGATGGTCCAATGGCTCTAAGTGAGCCTGTTTCCAGGAATTCTGTTTTTGTAAGCCTGTTTTGCTTTGTGGACAACCTGCAAATGCCAAATTGACCCTGTCAAGAGAACGTCTGGAAAAACACAAAGAAACGTCCCCCTGCGGGAAATAGCAGGAAGTGCTTTCTTTCTTTTGTTCACCCTTCCAGTCGAGAAGTGCTATCCTCCAGTGATGAATGCCTCCTATCCAAAGGAGACGACAGACTGACATGTTCGCTGACGTGCAGGACAAGAAAGGAGCATGACTCATACGGCCATTAAGTGATTTCCCGGGAATGCAGGAAAGATTTGCAATTGTCGAAAAGGGACAATGTTGGGAGCCCTATGCGGCGCCACGTGCACTCGGGTTTCTGAGAAGTAAAACCCCTTTTCAGAACCAGCCTGTGGTTTCTTTGTTGAAGAATAGAAATGTACCTCCTCTCCTCGCCGTTCCCAAGTTTTTCTCGCCAACAAGTGATCACGCCCAACGAATGAATGCCGGACCAGTCAGTGCTTCAGACCATCAGTGCAGTGATGTGTTCGATTGGATGCCGATACCTGAGGGGCGTGCCCTGGATTTGGTTGGTCAACATCTTCAGAGAGGGGCTGGACATAGGGGGGTTTTAAGGACGCTGCAGAGCACGAAATGTCGCTCTGGGCCCTGGGTAAACGGCTCATCCAGTCGCTTCTCGCTATGAACTCTTAACGCTTGTCATTTTGCTGATGTACCCTTCTTTTTCGTGTAAATAATCTTGTAAATAAGTTTCTCAAAGTGCCATTAAACCTGCTTGTACATATTTCACCAACTTCGAAGATTCAATCCTACTTCAACCCCGAGTCTCTGCACGCTACCAAGTGAAGGCCGGGTCGACGTAGCCCCAGCGTCACGACAATTTTCTGAAGGGTCTATTTGGTGGTCGGTTGATTTGCGCATGGAGCGCTCACGTGTTCGGGCACGTGAGCGCTCCGTATTTCCGATCCTACACAGAGAATTTACCATCGCTCGATTTATTGTAAAGCTCTTGCTGTCTATAGAGCTAACATCAGGCGCACACATGACAATTATGTAAAGGAACTTTGCTCAAATGCAACAAGGAAATTCCTTTTTGGCAAGCCATACAAGCATGCTTTTGGAAAGCTCAGGATTCCCTCAATAATTCCTATGCCGAAATACCCAGACGGTACCTATACAGAGACGTTTCAAGACACTACAAAGCTTCTGCTGAATACGCATGTCGCTGTGGACGATTCGTCTTTAGATCTACCTTTACATACTCACGTTAGGGATATTATTAAGCAGCCTTATAATAACTCAATCCAGGATCCACCGTTCACTCTTGAAGAAATTGAGGCTGTTATAACTTCAATGGATTTAACGTCTTCTGCTGGCCCCGATCTTATCTCTCCTCGTTTTGTCGTTTGCTTGTTTAATGCTCATCCCTTCTTCTTTTCCTCAATTTTCAATTCTCCTCTGTTTTTGGGTTACTTCCCTCAACCATGGAAAATAGGCAGAGTTATTTTTCCCAAACCCAACAGACCACCGGACCTTCCGAGCTCATACCGCCCGATTTGTATTAATTCTTCATTTGGTAAAGTACTCGAACGCTTACTTTATGGTCGACTGTACTACTTCTTATGAAAAAATAACTTGCTTTACAGAAATCAGTATGGTTTCACTCACAGCCGGAATTCTGTCCAGGCCATTTATAAATTACGCAAAATATTACAGGATTACAAACAACAGAAGCACCCTGTGGTTTTAATTTTTCTGGACTTTAAAGGTGCATTTGATAGTGTTTGGCACCCTTTAATTCTGCGTTTCCAAGGCAGCATCGATGTCCAAAACATATATATTCCCTTTTAGCTCCCTTCTTAGATGACCGGCATTTAACATATCAATCTCCTTGTTCTATTTCAGCTCCTTATTCCCTTGGTAGTCCACAAGGTTCGCCTCTTTCCCCATTACTTTGGAACCTTTATGACCTCCTAAATATATATCTCCCTTCCCCAATTCACATTCAGGCATATGCCGACGACACCATTATCCGTGTACCTGGTAAGACAAGTCGCGAGTTATCTACAAGGGCAACCAGCGTCTTAACTTTAGTCCAGCAATGGTGCACCGAAAATCGCGTTCAGTTAAACGCACAAAAATGTTCTTATATTTTATTCCATAATGGACTACCAGCATTACATAAGCGTAAACCCACCATCTGTCTTGAATCTCACCGTCTTAAGTGCGAGCCAACTATCAAATTATTAGGGGTTGTTTTTGATTCATACCTTACCTTTATTCCCCATGTAAATCACTTGCAAACAAACCTTGTCCTCTACTACTAAGCTCCTTAATTGGTTTAATTTACACTTTCGCGTTTCACCTTCTCATTTGCGTCACATTTATCACCAAGTCATTCTCCCCTCAATTACATATGCTGCCCCTGCATGGTGGTGTCACTGTCCTCTTTCTCGACTAAGAGATCGCGTCCTTTCACTACAACGAATACCACTCCTCGCTCTTACTAGCGCTTACGCAACCACGCGAACAGCTGCACTTAGTGTTCTTGCAAATGTTGTTCCATTGCCTATTCATCTAGACCAGCTATGTGCCGAGTTCAAGCTTTTTACACTCCGGCAACCTATAGTATATGACAACGTTACATACAACCCTTCTGAAACACAGCCGTTGTTAAATCCCGGGATTGATCATTCCCCAATAAAGTTTAAATTTCATTTCATTAAGCTCACCTACCAGGAAGCCATGTTTTGTTCTTCTCAACGCGCACTGCATATTTATACTGCTGGGTCGTTCACACTTCACTACGCAGGCGCAGCTTTTGTGGTGCTTAGCTCAACCAAAAACATATTATTTGTTCATCGCCTTTCTTTGCAGCCACCTTCCAGTGCGTATGAAGCGGAACTTGTAGCCTTTAATTCTGCAGTTGATTATGCACTTAACAACCCTCCCACTACGCCTATTTATTTCTATACAGATTCTCTGTCTCTGCTTTCTGCTTTCTGCCATCTCTTCAGTAAATTCGTTTAACCCCACAATTCTCACCATTAAAAAGAACCTGTCGCGCTTATCGTCTCTCGCTACATTCATGTTATTCCATATCCGGGGCCACTCCGGCATTTATGGCAATGAGTTGGCCGACCAAGCAGCTGGTAGCGCAGGCCAGTACGGCCGTTTACATCCTTCTACTCTTTCAAAACGTTATGTCCGTTCACGCTTGCATCGTTCTTCCCTTGTTTTGCGGAGCACATATTGGCGCGAAAATAATTGCGGCACAGAATTATTTAATTGGATACCTGATACTCTCAATATACCACCTATTTGTCCGCCCCGTAATGCGCTAACAGCTCTAATTACAGGGCATGGCAGATTTCCTTTTTATTTTAAAAGAGTACGTCTATCCTCCTCTTCACTTTGTTCCTGTGGCAAGATCTGTAATGACGTCCGTCACTACTTCCAAGACTGCTCCCTTTTGTTTCTCGCCTAAAGGCTTTATGCTCATCAGATATTACAACGTCTCAATACCCGACGCTGCTTCGGAATCCTGTCGCTTGTGCAATTTTCATTCAAATGGTTCAACACATAAGCAGCACTATACCTGACTATTGTCGCTGACATTCTTCTCTTATGTGAACTATTTGCTTGCTATTTCGCATTCTTTAAATTATATGCCGCAGGGTTCATTTTTCGACATATCTCCTCTGAAAGGTTACCGATGTTTTTTTTTCTCTTTATTTCTCTCCTAATCCATTATATATATATATATATATATATATATATATATATATATATATATATCGAAACAGGCGTTCTAATTATGTACGTAATTATTTAGATTTGATTTCCTTTTCTTTTTTCTCTAATATTTTCCTTGAATCCATTGTTTTTCTTCTCAGGTATCATTTATTTCTCTCCTTTTTTTTCTGGCTGCCTTATATTTGAGTGCATTTTTGACCTGTTTCCTGTTGTGGCGTGCACGCTGCTGTTGCCAACAGTCCATCCTTGGCTTTACAAGCACCAGTGGATTTCCGTTAGATCCTGTACTTGAGACTGGGGATGAGGGGCTCCTCAGAGTATCCTGCCGACCCCCAACCACGCTCTGTACAGAGGAGGAAGATTGTTCTTCCTTTCAGCCTGTCTGATTCGGACACGCCCACTTGATTGCATGGAGGCGCCTATGACTGTAGTACGCAGGTCACTTGTGCCTACTGGATCACGTTTCTACGTGTCCATTGGTATTTCGTCGTGGCGTGCCCTTCGATGCCGCCAACTCTCCATCTTGGTTTTTCCAAGCACCAGCGGATGACCTGCTGATCCTGTGCTTGAGTCTGACGGTGGGGGGGGGCGAGGGTCTCGTCGGAGGGTTCTGAAGACACCCCACCACGCTCTGCCCAGGGGAGGGCTCCTTGCTCCTGCGTTGAGCAGAGTGCTTAAGGCATGCCTTTCAGTTTTTCTGGATGCGCCCGTGACTGCAGTCACTCTTGTCTACAGAGCCAGGTTCGCATGGGCAGCATGCATACTACTATGAAATGAGTGGAGTTATTATTTTTTTTCTTATTCCTCTGTGATATGATACTTTTTTGCCTTTTCTGCGGCGGTTGTCACACGAGTCCGGTATAGTGGTGCAGTAGCTTTTTTTAATGTATTTTCTTTCATCGTTTTTCTTACCCGAGCATTTCGCGGTTAATATAATCTGGTTTAGTGACGGACGTCTTTTCGCATCAGACTAGATTTAATAGCTTTTTTCTCTTAATGTTTTGTCTACGTTTTACAATTCTTTCTCATCCCCTCCCTCTTGTCTGTGGTGTCGGCACTTTCTCATCTTTTGGTTTGATTGTTCTGCTCTTTAATTTAGTATTTTTTCTCTCTTTGTGAATTTGTGGACCCACGAATACAATGCCGTAGGAGTCTGCATCTCTATTGTTCACCCGATTTTTATTTCATTGTTGGGGACTGTCCTGTTTACTATTCTACCTCAGTCTCCCTTTTTTCTTATGTTTTGGGTTTTGTACGTCTGCCTCTCTCTCCGTACGTTATTTGTCATTTTGTATGACTGTTGTTTTGCTGCTGTTCCTTTCTTTTCTGGTTCTGGTTCCTGCTTTTGTTTCATTTGCAGGTCTGAATGTTACCTTCTGGTTTTTTACTTTTATTCTTCTTAAGCCAGCGTGGACCACCTTGCGACATGGACCTCGTGTGTTTTTTTCTGTTTTTTTTTTAATACCTTCTTTCGCTTTTTAAAAACAAGCTTTTCTTTTATCTCAAGCCTCTGCTCCCTTTTATTTATTTTTAATCTGTTTTAAGCCTGGCAAAGCTTTTGCTGATCCGGGCTCCTTCTCCTTTTTTTTTTCTTTTTTTTTCTCAGTTCGAGAGGACGAATAAAATGATGACTGGGGGTTTTATAGGACTAATCATGGGAGGTTGCGGCCAATTACTGCACCAGGGTGGTCAACTCCTGTTCTGGTGAGGGAGTGCGTTGCCGGAGGTGTTCAACATCAGTCAGGCTCCTGACAGTTAGCTGCTCTTGCACAGGAATCCCATTACCTGTGCACTGACTGCTTAAATCTGACTGGTTGTGTGGTAGCTATAGTTGTTTTTTTTTTTTTTTTTTATAACAGCAGAAATGCTGCAGCCGGTGCGCGTCATCGTAGCAGTAAAGCTCGCCAACTTCGATAACTCTGATTCGGTGAAGTGCTTTCTTGCCGAATGACTGGGTCTCATAACCTCAAAATAAGCTTATACAGACCCACAACGAGGTATATATTAAATACGCAAATGAACGTAATGCTAACGGGCAACTGAACTAGCTAGGCAAGTGCGTTATCCCATTGACTTCGTCAAGCGGGCGCTTCCGAGAGGTGGCGCCACGGTATGCCCTAGCGCCCAATAGCGGATGACATTAAAGAAATAAAGGAAGAACGCCTAGCTTCCGTCGACCAAAAATTGGAAAACATTACCGCACTTGACAAGAAAATATCATGTCTACAGGAAATTGACGCCCTTAGAGAAACAATAACTGTCCTGGAAACGAAAATAGATGACCGGGAGAACCGCTCTCGAAGGTCAAACCTAATAATTTATGGTATTCCCGAGGGCAGTAAAGAAGATAGCGAATCACTGGAAAAAACCGTAAAGGAGGAAATTGTAAAAGATATCCTAAAAATTGACCCTGTTACCATTGAACGAATTCACAGACTGGGCCGGGCTAGTACTGAAAAGAAAACTAGACCAGTGATTCTTAAGCTTCTTGATCCTCTTGACAAAACAAGAATTTAAGCAAACTAAAAAGATCAAAATATTTCGTTAGCGATGATTACTCTGCCCGCTTACGTTGCCTCAAGAAAAAGTTGTGGGACGCTGCGATAGTGTACAAAGGTAAGGGTGATAAAGTTTCACTAGTTTTCGACAAAGTGCGCATTAAAGGTGAACTTTTCTGCTCGGACGATGAGCAGAACTGCATTAAGCCAGTGGAAACCACGCCCCCTTGTACCATCACACCAAAAAACAGCCAAAGCGAAATTGTAACATTCCAACCGCTCCGTCCTCCTGAAAGAACCAAATAACGTTCGTTAACATAAAAGCCCGTAGCATAATGAACAAGGCTGAGTCCTTAAAAAGCATACTGATCGGCATAAAACCAGACTTTATGGCGGTAACATAAACCTGGCTGACATCTGATATAAAAGATGCTGAGGTTACTCACCCCAATTATGCTATAGAAACCATCGGGTGTTACAAATGCCGTCTTTTCTTTTTCGCTCGAGTTCGTCGGTATCTGCCAGTACCTCGATCTCAAGTCTACCGAGGAGAAGTATGACGCCGAATGAAGACAGTCGATTGCATCGTCAATACGTGGAAGAGGATACACATCTTTTTTGGTTACGGCATTAAGGTGACGATATCCGACACAGAAACGCCATGTGTTGTCTTTCTTTTCAACGAGGCTAACTGGAGCCTCCCAAGGACATGAAGATTTCTGGATAACGCCACGTTGGAGCATGTCGTGGACTTGTTCGTCAATAAGCTGACGTTCCCTCGGCGACACACGGTAGAGCTTCTGTCTGATCGGCCGAGAGGTTCCAGTATCAATCGAATGATGAATGCGAGAATACGGAATCGGTGACGGATGACCTCTGGCAAAGTCAAAGTCTAAAACCGAAACATGCTTGGAAAGCAGGTCAGTCAAAATTCGGCGCTCCTGTATTTCCAAAGATGTGTTTATCATTGCCTGGATTCGAGACTCTGCAAAAGGGGATGTTTTCTCTTCAAGAGCAGAGTCACTTAGTGCCGCCACGGAATTCGACACACCTTCCTCGAAATAAGCGAGCCTCATGCCACGAGGCACCTCGGCTGGCTCGTCTGAAAGGTTCACAGTCCACAGCAAGGTGTGGTCTCTGGTCACTGAAACTATTCTCTGATCCTCGACAAATTTGTAGATGAATTAACTTGGATGAATTCTCCGGACAGCGCAGGTACAACTACATCTTCAGACACAGAAAACACTCCTAAATGGAGCGACGAGGTTTCTACATCAACGCACTATTCAGCGAGATCTGTCCACTATGGCAGTCTAACGTTGCACCGCACTGTTGCAAAAAGTCTGTATCTAGAATTACTTCACGTGTGGAACGAGGCAACACTGTAAATTCGGTTCGAAAGGCATGGCCACCAATTACAACGTTCACACGGCACACACCCAAAGGCACCAATGATTCACCGCCAACACCACGGAATACCTTAGCTTGATTCACGCTAAACATAATTTTACATCCTAAACGATTCTTGAATGCTAAACTCATAACAGATACTGTTGCTCCAGTGTCAATTAGTGCCATGGTGCGGATGCCGTCAATGAATACTTCGATTTTGTTATTTAACATAAATACAGGCAGAGGTATTGGAAACGGTGATTCTCCGGCGACCTCAACACCATCGGCCACGCCTTCTAACTTCCCGAAGGGGAAGAACGGCGCCGAGGAGACGGTGAACGTCACTGTCTTTGGGCTGGCGGTGTCAGGCTGCGGTCGGAAGCAGGCAATCTAATTCGCATCTGTGCCGGGCGGTATGTATCCAGAGTCGGTGTCGGATAAAATTCAGTGTCGAAACGATCAGAAACGTTGGGCAGCGGGCGATGGTCTTGCGGCAGCAGGCCCCGCCGACGGCAATACCGGGAGATGTGTCCGGTCATGCCACAGCTACAACACACAGGTTGCTAGAGCCACCGGTCAGAGTAAAAGTGGATGGAAACTCGTTCTGGTTGGCGGTTGTAATCAGGCCGGCGTTGCCGATAAACGTGGTTCTTCGGCCCATCCGTGGCTGGGAAGAGATTAAATTATCATACTGTCTGCTCTCGACGAAGCATGGCGCATTTAAAGCCGGAGTCCAGGAAGTTCATAAGGTTCTGCCTGTAGCGTGCAACCGTCATAGTGGTGTTCATCCCGGCACGCAGAATCTTTGTCACGCAGCAATTCTTCCCGCACAATCCGGCGTATCAGATCAGCCTTGGACTCCGGAGCACTGACATCAACGCTCGCGACGGATGTGACATTGGCCAGTCGCCCAGATTTAGGAGTGATGCGGCGAAACTTCAAGGTTTCGAAAGTGCGGCAGTGCCTGATGACGTCAGCTGTAGAGTTCAAATTGTCTTTACTGATAAAGAATGTATAGATATCTTCCGCGATTCCTTTGAGCAAGTGCCCCACTTTATCTTCCTCGGACATTCGAGGGTTTACAATCTTGCACAATTTCACAATGTCATCAAGAGTAGTAGTAGTAAAAGCACTTTATATGTGGTGCAAGTCTCGCCTGGTACCTGGACTCGCTGCAACAACGTTTGCTCTGCACGTTACTTCTTTGCGGATCCGTCGCCAAAGCACTTTATCTCTTCTGTGAAACAATCCCAGCCGGTAAGGGAGTCTTCATAATTATCAAACCAAACTAGGGCAGTGCGTTTCAAGAAGAACACTACGTTCGCTAGTTTCACGATCGAATTGCAACGATTGTAACGGCTCACCCGTTCGTAGTTGGTTAGCCGCTCGTCGACGTCTTTGTCAGATTTTCCACCAAAGGTGCGCGGCTCGCGGTAATGCTGCCAGTTGCTCATATTAGATGGTAGATGATAGCCATATTAAATGGTAGGGATGGTAAACCAGCAAGTCGGCGGCTTTGTCAAAGACAACGGGGATCCGTGCTGATCTACACCGCACGCTCCACCACAACTGTTACCTACTCAGTACATAACGGGGGTGTTTATTTGTAGGCTAAGCGCTGCGAGTCCGCAAGGCACACCAGCACATACCAGCTTCCGTTTCTTCTTCTCTCCTACCTCTTCTTCCTTTCCCTGACGCCCCGAAGCACGTGACAATATATGTATAGAAAGTATCCGTCCACACTCCCAAAACTGGCCTCCCTGGACCCCCAAGAACTCGACCGAATATGATCAAAATTTCTATATAACCTAGCTGGAGTATGACCAATACAATGGTGACGCCCCAAACATTTGGTTGCGTTGAACCCCCAAATTTGACCTCGTCCGAATTGACCAAAATCGTCGTCCAACCTAATTTGACTACGTCCAAATCAATGAAGGTCACCAAATTTAAGTCGACCATCTCAAAAATTTGCTTGCTTACTCATTCAACGCGCGTGGGAGGCTTCGCACAGCTTTGAAATCTTTTCATCCCTTAATCGGTCCTGTTCGACGCGCTTTGCGTAACAAACTGCCTGACTTATCCCCTTCTTCTCCCCCTTCGGTACTCATTACGGAGATGACGACAGTGATTGCGGAGAAGAGAGGGAAGGTCGATGGGAGAGAACTTCGCCACTCTCACAGGAGAGTTTTTTATTAGTATATTATAGGAGCGCTGGGTTTAAGCCTAGCAAGCGTGGCGCTAGCCTCGCAAGAGTTTTGTTTGGGAAATTGATGATTGGACGGGCAACTCACAATGACCGCTCCATTTCTTTGTTTGCTACCTGTATAAAGTCGCCACTCAAATGATGAGAATGCAGTGCTAGCCTCAGTTCAGACCAGTCCATTCCAGTCTGAGCATGGTTCCATGGTTGACATGTATTGTGGCCACATTTATAGGCTCTAACTAAAAAAAAAAAAAAAGAAAGGAAAGGCTTCTCAGTTTGTTCTTTATGTAACACCAGTTTTTGAGCCGAAATTAAGTCGCTGTACAAGCATGTTGCAAATATAACCTTCAGCCATCTTCCTCTACGAGTACGCCTCCTGTCATCTTCATCCACGCCGAACTACGATATCGCAAGCGAATGTAAATGTGCCCTGTGCAAAATGAAAAAAAAAAAAAAAAAAAAAAAAAAACTAAACTCCCTTTGAACTACAGATGGCACAACATACTGGCCACATGAAGCTCCAGTAATGAATTACGCGGGAACACGGAACAGTCAAGCTCAAGGAGCATATAGAAACTGACACGTGCAGAAACTGATTCGCTCTTCAGCGCAGTAAACGGCGATGTATGTAGAAAAAAATAAAGCATTAGTTGAGGTTTAACTTCAGTTGAACCAATTGAGATGTGTGAAAACTCCGTTTACTATGGTTTACTTCGTCGCCGAGCATGAGAGACTAGCACAGAGTGTGGCAGTTTTAAACATCTTCATTGCACGACGTAAGAATTAACGTACGCCATCAGGTTGAATCCCTATCGCAAATTAGAATCCAGCTTCACTAGCAGATGGGTGCTAAATGTAAGCGAAATGATAGACCCCTATCATTGCGCAAAAAAACAGTTACATTCCATTTTTGACGTCAAAGAAACCTGGCGCCGTTTGGAGGTCCGTTAGTGATTCCTTACGAGCAAATGGCGCTCCAGAGGCGACTGGGGGAAGTTCCACAGGGACATCTATTCTGCATATCAAAGGTCCGCTGACTGCCTTCCGAGAGAGTATGTGCACCTGCATTATTAATATGCACGTGTGGCCACATAACCCCCTTGCTGTATGCTTTGTGTATTGCTCCACAGAGTGTTTTTCTGTTTTCATTATTTTCAAACAATTTTCTTCACAACGGAAGGCGTTGCACAACCAGCGAGGCCCAAGCAAGATTTTTGCCCCAACGATCGTATGCCTGCTTTCGCACTAACACATTGCTTGTCCTGAAATGCTAGCAAAACCAAGGCATTATGGCCTGAAATGTTTGCGCCAGGGGAGGGGGGGCAGTGGAAATGTATGTTCCCAGATATGAACTCGTTAAGAGCATGGTTGAAAGCGTTTATCATATCGGCGCTCGAACTTGGAGTTTTAAGGCTGCGAACATGAAAAGCGCACGAGCAGTGCCCAGTAACACCAGCCTCCCACTCTTGCATAGGCTCGAATTCTCGAGTGGTGGCCGATATCTTTCATTTTAGTGGCGACAGTCCATCGACAGCGACAGTCCATCGGGCATAGAAACTGAACAAGAAATTTGAGACACAACGAGCGCCGTGTGGGCTATCCCGTCACTTGCGCCCTTCTTGAGCGAATGCCGCACGATAAATCCTGTTTTATACAAAGTTGCCGCGTCGATTCTGCGCCTTCCAGAAAGACGAAGCGACTCTTTCAGCTTACAAGCATCACCCCGCTCAAGGCAACCTTACGTCTCCATACTCTCGCGTCCGCTTACTACCGGGGTTTACGCAAACCGACAAGGTCGCGTAGACGCGGGAACAGCGTTAGGTTTGCTGGCTTGCATCAGCTCGCCGATGTGAAGTGGCGAGCAGAGCTCGGCTGGTTGCCAGGTACGAGCGTTTGTTGCTCGGCTGCGCCATTTCACACTGCGCCGCGCGTAGCAAGGGAAAGAGAAAGGAAACGCGGCGTAAAGGAGACGACGGGCGGCCTCGCGTTTCCGTGGGGAGTTGAAGGCATCTGTTCCCCTTTTTATTCTCGCGGCCGGGCTTTCTTTACGAGTCGAGCCTCCGGCTGGCCCTCCCGGTCTTTTGCGGCGCGCCCGCTTCGTGTGCAACCTGGGCCGTAAAGTTTACAGGCGTCGGATGGGGACCGTCTTGCTTGGCTTATGGCTGCAGCGGCGCTTCAGGTTATTGTCTCAGCAAGTGCACGTCCACCGACGCACCAGAACTGTCGTCGTCGACGTAGCTGCCGTCCGGCTTTTGGGTAGCATGAGTGGGCGCCGCTTCGCAGCCGAGGGGTCCCAGCCTAGGCGCGCGTGCAGTTGCAATTATAACCGCGAAAAGTTAATCGCAGCCGAGAAGATAAACCGGACAAATACCTGCTTCCCCCTGTTTATTGCTGCACTGGCAACAGCAACTAAACATATCGGGCTCAGCAGTGCTAAATCTGCAAGTGCGAACGCAGATGAATGTAAATTCGAACGAATTCATGCATTCTTAAAGCTTCAGGTAGAAACTTAGATGAGGCTAGTTGCTTCTTTCTGCTGAAAGAGAGATATGTACCAAGTTCACAACAGACCGTGATGATAACCAAGCCAGCAGTGCACAGTGAAAACGACATATGCTACCTAACCAAAAGACAGCTTCTGACGGCTCTTCTTTCGCGATCAAAGTTTGGGGTGGAACCCAGTGATAATGAAAACTTGCACGAACAATTTTGTTCTGAAACACCCAGTCAAATGTGTTTGATGATGAAGTAAGAGGAGCCTTGTTTCAGGTCGCTAGAATAACTATGCGCTTATGCGGGCTCTCGGAGGAATGTCATGGAAAGCGACAGTGCAGTCAGTGACACAACTCTACAACGCATTATTTATGTATTTATAAGATTTCTTCAGTACAGTCTTCATGCGCATGACAGCGTGAGGAAAACGAACATATGATATCTGCTAAGTATTCAAGCTCAAGCTCTCCTGATTTGTCATAGGAATACCAAAATACGCCTCTACAGACGCAGCATTAGTCATTGCTCGCGAAAATCCAGACTACCTATACGACAGTTGACGTCATGAGAACGCATATTCGTCACCTCTCTCGAATTCTATCACACCATCTTGCCAGTGTTGCGACTATACTAGGCTGCGAACATCATTTGCAAGGACCCCTGATGTCATTCCAGTTTACTCTTTCTTCTTGGCCGTTTTAGTTATTTATTTACTTATTTATTCAAGTTACCCCCAAGGCTATTCAAAGGAGGGTATTACAGGGGAACATTATTAGCAAGAACAAGTGCGACAAGAAACATTACTGAAACATTAGGCACAACATCAAAAGGGGCAAAGGAAAACAACAGCAAAATATTCTACACTATTTCCCTCACAGCAAAGTAGATCGTGGAATTTAATGCCAGTTTCTGTAGCAATGTCCGATGGCAAGTTATTCAATTCAGTGATAGTGCGGGGAATGAAGGAATTGGCGTAAGACATGAAAGACACTTCGCGCGTTTAACTTTGAAAGCATGATCAAGTCGTGGAAGTCTGACATGAGGTCACAGAAACGAATCACTGCGAAGTAATGGATGGGGATAAATCATATGTAAACCACTGATGCCGGTCGAGATTTCCAGTCATTCCAGTTTACACTTTCCTCTTGGGCGTTCTTTTCATTATAGTCTTCATCATCCTCTTGGGATCCTTTCCATAAATAAGGCATCAACCCCTTCATGGATCACTGCCTTGTCGAGGCGGAGGGGCTTGTGAAACTCGATGCAGTCGTGAGCTCTGCTGTGTAGGGCCACCCAATAGACAGGTCAATGCAGAGAGTTCTGACAAAATGTGATTCACTGGAGAAGGTAATGACAACCCACTCCAGTATTTCCTGCCAAGAAAACCTATATGGCCAGTCACAATAGCATTAATGATAGGGCGCTGGAAGATAAGCCCCCCCAGGTTGGAAGGCGTCCCACATGTTACTGGGGATGGACAAAGGGCGATTCCTAGTAGCTCCAGGACGAATGAAGTGGCTGGGCTAAAGCCAAAAGGACGCTCAGTTGTGGATGTGTCGGGAAGTGACCGGAAAGTCTGATGTTGCAAAGAGATATATCACATAGCAACATGGAATGTAAGATGTATGACGCAAGGTAAACTGGATGTCATCAAGCGAGAAATGGACAGATTGAACATTGATATCTTGGGTATAAGCGAGCTCAAGTGGATCGGAATGGGAGAATTTAATTCCGGTGGCCATTATGTCTTTTATTGTGGCCACGAATCCAGGAGAATGAATGGAGTCGCTCTCATAGTAAACAGAAGAATGGGCAAAGCAGTGCTAGGGTACAACCCCAAAAACGACTGAATGATTTCACTTCGGATCCAAGGTCACCCTTTCAACATAACAGTTATCCAAGTCTATGCACCAGCCACTACTGCTGAAGAAGCTGACGTTGCGAGATTTTATATGCTGACCTGCAATGCCTTTTAGACCGCACTCCATCATCAGACATCTTTTTTCTCATAGGAGACTGCAATGCTAAGGTGGGGAGAGAAGAAATATCTGGAATTACAGGCAAGTTCGGTCTTGGGGAGCCAAATGAAGCTGGGCAGAGGCTAATAGAGTTTTGTCAAGAAAACAACCTGATCATAGCGAATACTCATTTTCAACAGCACAAGAGGCGCCTGTACACATGGACGTCACCGGATGGTCTGTACAGGAATCATAATAATTATATTCTTTGCCAGCAGAGATGGAGAAGCGCTATACAAGCAGCAAAAGCAAGGCCTGGGGCCGATTGTGGCACCGATCATCACCTTCTTGTTGCCAAATTTAAGCTTCGATTGAGGAAAACGCAGAAAACTAGAAGACCTTTACGGTATAATCTGGATCAAATTCCATGAGAGTATGCTGCGGAAGGGAGGAATCGATTTCAAAAATTAAATCTAGAAGACAGAGAGCCTGAAGAGATGTGGAGTGATGTTCGTGATATAACACAAGAAGTTGCTACTAAGGTAGTTCCAAAGCAAAAGAAATGCAAAAAAGCAAACTGGTTATCTAAAGAGGCTTTGCAAATAGCTGAGGAAAGGAGGGTGGCAAAAGTTATGGGGTAAAGAGAAAGATACAAGGTTCTCAATGCAGATTTTCAGAAAACAGCAAGAAGAGATAAGAATGCCTTCCTGAACATACAGTGCCAAGCAGTTGAGGACAACAACCAACTGAGGAACACAAGAGCTCTGTATAAGACATTCAAAGATATCAAAGGAAGCTTCTGTGCTAAGATGACCGTGATGAAGCACAAACGAGGCAGAGACCTCACTGAGGCCTCAGAGATAAAGAAGAGGTGGCAGGAATACACAGAATAACTGTACAAGAAGGACCTGGATGTGCGAACCCAACATAAGACGGCTGGGATTACTGATCTCGAGCCGGGCATCCTAAAGAGTGAAGTTGAATGGGCCTTAGCCAACCTTGCTAAGAACAAAGCTAGCGGAATTGATGGCATTCCAACTGAGTTGCTTCAAAACTTCAACCATGACGACGCTATTAACATTCTGTATACATTATGTCAGCAAATTTGGACAACCCTGCAGTGGCCACAGGATTGGAGGAGGTCAGTTTACATCCCCATTCCGAAGAAAGGCAGTGCTGAAGATAGTTCCAACTACCGCACGATGGCGCTTATTTCGCATGTTAGCAAGGTGATGTGGAAAATCCTACAAGGTAGGCTGCAGCAGTATGTGGATCGAGAGCTTCCGGACGTGCAACCTGGGTTTCGCAAGCGCAGAGGAACTAGAGACCAGATTGCCAACCTTCACTGGATCATGGAAAAAGCAAGAGAGTTCCAGAAACCCATCTACCTCTGCTTTATTGATTATGCGAAAGCGTTTGACTGCGTAGATCACAGCAGATTGTGGCAAGCTCTCCCAGAGATGGGAGTTCCAATTTACCTCATCTGTCTCCTCAGGAACCTGTATGAAGGGCAAGAGGCCACAGTCAGAACTTTGCATGGTCTTACTGATTGGCTTCCGATTGAGAAATAAGTCAGACAAGGCGGCATACTGTCGCCCTGCCTATTTAACCTATGTGCTGAGTGCATCATGAGGAAGGCCGGTCTGGACGAGTCTTCAGCTGGAGTGAAGATTGCTGGGAAACGTATCAACAACCTTAGATATGCGGATGATACCACTTTAATGGCAAAAAGTGAAGTGGAACTCAAGAGAGTTCTGATGCGCGTACAAGAAGAGAGTGGGATGTTTGGGCTTAAACTGAACATTAAAAAGACAAAAATCATGGCGTTTTGCCCTATCAAGTCCTGGAGCATCAAGGGACAAGGAGTGGAAGCTGTTACAGATTTTCTCTTCTTGGGCTCCAAGATTACCTCAGAAGGAGATTGCAGCCATGAAATTAGGAGACGCCTGCTTCTGGGAAAGAGAGCCATGGCTAGCCTTGAGCGCCTAGTAAAGAGCAGAGACATTACACTGCCAACCAAGATCCGTATAATTCGTGCTATGGTCTTTCCAGTTGTGATGTATGGATGCGAGAGTTGGACTGTGAAGAAGGCTGACAGCCGAATAATTGACGCTTTTGAATTGTGGTGCTGGCGGAGATTCTTGAGAGTTCCTTGGACGGCCAGAAGATCAAATCAGTCGATATTGTCGACCATAAACCCTGACTGCTCATTGGAGGGTCAAATTCTAAATTTAAAGCTCAGCTACTTTGGTCATCTGATGAAAAGAGAGGAGTCGCTGGAGAAAGGTTTGATGTTGGGGAAGGTTGAGGGTCACCGGAGAAGGGGTAGGCAGCGAACGCGACAGTTAGATGGCATCCTCGAGGCGCTGCAGATGAAGTTATGTGATGTTAGGAGGACAGCGAGAGACCGGAAAGCGTGGCGTGATACGGTCCATAGGGTCACGAAGAGTCGGACACGACTGAACGACTGAACTGAACTGAAGGCATCAAGAAAATTCCGATGGGCCACCATCTAAATTGCAACAGATTGCTTTGGTATATATGCGTAAGAATCATGGGCACCACATCTACACCAATGGCTCAGTGAACCCCAACAGTTCTTCCGGCTCCGTGTTCATCCCAGTAAAGAACCAAGAGTTAATGCTTTACATAAAACTTCATCGACTGGTGCAGAACTTACCGCTCTTCGTGCCGCCATTGATAACATTCATCATGAAGTCCCCAGCAATGTTGTATTTTCACTGAATCAAAAGCAACGCTTCAGAGCTTACCAAATGCTTTTCGTCGTCGCTCCCACGGGCATCTGGTAGCAGAAATCCCTGACCGACATCATTCCGCCAGCAATAAAGGGCACGATCTTTTTTATCAGTGGTTACCTGGGCACTGATGAATCATAGGCAATGATATGGCGGTCGAGGCAGTGCGAAGAGCCCATAAGGAGGGCGTTTGTATGTCCATCCGCTTTACTAGAGCAGACCGACGGCCTCCTGCCGGGATCTAGAGTCGGCCCAGACCTAGTGCTTTACCATGACGACTCATAAATAAAGTTTGCACCACCACTGATAAACTAGCTGCGTGCGACATGTGTGGCGGGGAGGAAATATTTTTACATATTCATTGTTAGCGCCACGAATACAGCGCCGAAAAACGACCTCTAGCCCTGCACTAGAGAATCTAGACCCATGCCTGCTGACGGAGGAAAAGATTCTCGGCCAGTGGCAGCAGCCAACGTCGGGCCTGCATGGCAGGCTGGGACTTTACAGTGCGTGTTTCGCCTAGTGGCTTCTTTTGCCATTTTCTCCTTCTCTTCTATATATCCCTTCATTCCTTTTCCACCAGTACAGGATAGCAAACCGGCTTCTTTTGCCGGTTAACCTCCCCGCCTTTGGTTTTCTTCCTCCTCTCTTCCATGTGGGCTCTATCGACGCTCCGAGTGTCATTTCTACATACTGGAAGCGCCAGCTAAACGTAACCAAGGCTTTAAATGTTACGATGTGCTCAATCCCAACGAAGCAGAGCTGTTGAGAGTCACCTATATTAGTATTGTGAGCCTTCTGTGGACCTTCTTTCATTTGTACATGCCATGATCTTCTTCTTTCATTTGTACATACCATCATCATCGTCCCGCGGCGCCGGCTCCGGCGCGCGCCTGGGTTCGTGATCGGATTAAAACGCTAGACAAGGCTTCGCGGTCCTTGCCGTCACGACCTCGCCGTCTCGACCTAGCCTTCTTTTACAGTATATATATATTTTTCACTGTCCAAAATAATTAATCAGTAAAGACTAATTAGATAACTTTTTATTCATTGGCTTCAGGAACAAAGCGTCAATGAAAATGTTGTAGATCGTAACGCGAAATGGCTGGATACCTTGTTTCTACCAAGCTGAAGTTTTAGTAGCTTTATTTATTGACCTTTAAGGAAAGCTGTAACATGACCAGCTGCTATAGCTTAAATCACTCGCCCAGTGCACAAATAAAGTTTTATCGGAAAGGGGCCGACTCGGTACTTTTGACGCATTTTTGGCAAAAGTAATATCACCAAAGGGGATACTTAGCAGAGAAACAGATCCGTGGACAAAGTTTGACAGCATTCCGCCCCTACCTCTGAATTGCGATCTCGTCCGGGGCTTCTGGGACGAGACTAAAATATCAACATTTTGAGATGAGTCTCAGCTCTTGATGCGCTTCCGACGTGACGAAATGTCGGCCAAGAACTATCGGACACCCAGAGTGAGTGCAAGCCGAAATGTTTCGATGCACTCTATGAGCGTTGTCGCTAAAGTGCACCATACATTGAAGGAAAATCGCTGATCAGATGAAGAAAATGTTCGCCAAGCAGTCTGTTGATGTTAATTCGTCTTTTTATTTACGTCTGGTGAGAGTAAATCCGCATATCCCGCGTCCTACCAAAATGGGCACGGCGATTGAAACCTGGAGATGACCAAGGATAGTTAATACGTAATCATGAGGTTGCAATTGCACACTGTATTAGAACTTGTGATCGAGTTTTGTGCGACGCTCCTGAATGCTTGTTTATTTCATTTGGGAGACCGGCAACAATATGCAGGTCTCGTACAGAGAAGAAAAACAGCGCTGGTTTACAAAGGCCAACAAAATATGCTTGTAGATGTCCCTCTCAAGAGCCAAAATGTCTGTTTCGAGGGCTCAGTATTTATTATAATATTTTTGTGTTACACAAACTCTTTCCCGCGTCGTAATGCGTCTGTTTATTCCTTTCACTTCGGCAAGAATTCACGCTCGGTGGCAGGTACTCCACTGCGGCCCTATTTTGTCTTTGCAGAAAAAAAAAGCAGCTTTGAGGTAGGCGTGTGAAAGCGAGCAAGTTAGCTGCTGCTTTTGTGCCCCTTTCCTCTTCTGTGCAGCATACACGCGATCAGGCGCCCCAGGGTCGATGGGTGCAATATTGGCCCGATCAGCTGTCATCCGCCCGGCAGAAGCGGCCGGCGCTGCTTTTGTTCGCCGCCCGTCTCCCGGGGCCGCCATCCCGCGTCCGCATCGACTTGGAAGCTGACCGTTCCACTGTCTGTGCCGTGACAGGGAAACGAGCTTCTTTGACGGCGGAGATCGACTGGCCTGATTTATTACTCTGACACGCAACGCTTTTGGCGGCATCCTGCAGTGTTGGCCGGGATTGCGGTGCACGCTGCTAATGAACTCTGATGATGCGGTGTGGCTATCCGAAGCTCGGGAAAGGCTGACCTTGCGCCCATTTTTCAATGCTCAAGTGGACGGCCTCCGCTTTTGCCCAGGCGAGCATCCTTTTCGCTCTGAGTGATGTGCGATATCTAAGAATCGGTGATTCACAAAATCTCAAGTCCAGTTTCGTTCGGCAATCGCTCCAGCAACCACGACCATTATGACGGCCATTATTTTTTCTAACGCTTGCCACGTCGGTTTCTGAGAATTGTGGCTATAGAGGACGCATTGGACGCTCAATAATGCGGCTGTTGTGGAAACATTAGGCCTATACACTTTCCGCCGAATTGCCCTCGAAGGCAGAGCTAGGTCACTCGCAGTAGTAAAATTTACATTGCTACTTGCTATAGTTGGTCAAATATTTAGGGGAATCCCCCAAGGTGGAGTAGATTTGTAATAGGGGAGTAATTACTCATTGCATCCACCCAAGCGCAGCCATACGGCTACAAAGGAAAGCAATACAGCAGCTATAGTTCTGTTAGATAGCGAGGTGACCTGAGACATCTATAAACCTGAACAATGTTCGCTCCCAGGGTGTCAAACTCATATACCTATGCGGATCGCGAGTCGGAAAACTAAGTGCTAAACACTTGTAGCGATACATCGCGAGATAGGAAAGGCGATGGTATCAGCGCATTAGATGTGCAGTGCTATATACCACTGCAGCGAATCACGTTGTTC
Source organism: Amblyomma maculatum (assembly GCF_055883805.1). Classification (NCBI taxonomy): domain Eukaryota; kingdom Metazoa; phylum Arthropoda; class Arachnida; order Ixodida; family Ixodidae; genus Amblyomma; species Amblyomma maculatum. Next base: position 284,441,479 of record NC_139344.1, on the reverse strand, counting down.
ATGTCCTGTGTGTGTAGAAAGTTTCGCTCGATGCTTGCAAGCAGCTCACGGGACTAGCCAATCGCAGAAGGGTTTTCCGGTTCTGAACACCGTTCATTCAAAATATTCTGTGGGACAGCGCTTCAGTGGAAAGACAACAAAAAAGGAAAGTAAGCTTAATTCACGAAAAACTTCGCATAGATAACAACCTTCTTGTTTGGGATGATACGGAAAACGCGCGAATAAAAATTGGAAAGTACAAAAATTCTAAGAAACACTGACTTCACTATGCCGATAATAAATAACTCAGTATTATGAACATCACTGTCCGCAGTATCGTTAACAAATGTGATCAACTTGAGGCGATAGTCGTTTTAACCGAAACATGGCTACACAGTGGAACAGATGATCAAGACGTGTTATCGACGAGAGGAGGTGGGGTGGCTGTGCGGGTAAAAGAAAAAAAAAATATGCCGTCCACTCTTGCGTCAGGCTGACGATATAAAAACTATTAGCCTAAACGTTTCTTGTTGGGGGCAATGTTTCCTGTTGTTTGCCGTTTATCGAGCACTTGGTTCACCGCTCCAATTCATGAGTGATTTGCGTATGCATATCACTTCGTTCACGCACAAAAAAACAATATTGATATTAGGAGACTTCAATCTTCCAGGAGTTAATTGGGAGAATAATACTTCTTGCACTGAACTTACTCCCCATGTCAATTATATGCGTGATATAATCATATGCCACAATTTACATCAAGTTGTAACTTTACCCACGCGAGTGCACGGATCTTTGTCATCAATACCTGACCTCGTGTTTATGAATAGAAATGCCGAAAAGTTCTCAGTGTCTGTTGAACGCGACATATCTGATCATGAAATGGTATGTTTTTCATGCTGCTTGGAAAAATGCAATCGCAGTAAAGCAAAAAGTGTTTTAATGAAAGACTTTTCACGTGCCAGGGACGAAACTATTTTAGATTATCTGGATCTTCACCTCAGAAACTTTAAAGGAAACAATGCTATAGAATTTTGGGACAGGTTTAAAGAACTTTGTACATACTGTGTTCAAAATGTTGTACCAAGCAAGACAAAGCCAACAGCGAAAGTTATTCCTTGGGTTACGCGGGAAGTTTTTCACATGAAAAGAAAGTTTAAACGCTGGAGACGAAAGAACGATAGCACAAATTCAAACTGCGCGAGTTAAATTAAGCTCGTCTATTTGGCATGCTAAACGGCGATTCTTAAATGATAACAGTGTACTCTCACCTGAGCAACATGGTTTTCGAAAAGGTTTTTCTACTGTCACCCAATTAACATCGGTTATCCATTCTTTTGCAAATACTTTAGACAAATCGAGCCAGGTAGATGTAATATTTTTAGATTTCAGGAAAGGATTTGACCTTGTTTCACACTCCAAGTTAACTGAAAAACTTCAATTAATTAACCTTCCTTGTTTCACTGTTAATTGGGTTTCAGCATACCTCACTAACCGAAAACAGTTTGTTAGTATCGATACTTACCATTCCAATGAACTTCCACTTACCTCAGGTGTCCCTCAGGGTAGTGTTTTAGGGCATTTATTATTTTTATTTATAATAATGACATTGACAGCGTTGTCCCACAACCAGTTCAAATAAAATTGCTCGCTAATGATTGTGTATTGTTCAGTGAGGTAACGATTCGCGATGATCAGATAACCCTGAATAATAATCTTCAAAACCTTCTTTCTTGGTGCAATCGTTGGAACATGGAGGTAAATGCTAACTAAACAGTTTACATGAAGATAACTAAAAAATAAATAGCCTATCTTTTTCTTACACCCTTGGATCTGAACCCCTAACCGAGGTTAGGGAATACAAGTATCTTGGCGTCCCAATAACTCATAACCTGAACTGGAACATTCACATTTCTATCGTATGTGACTCAGCCTTTCGTAAACTCTGTCTTCTACGTCATAAACAAAAACAAGCTCCCGCGGAAACTAAACTTTTAGCTTGCACATCAATAATAAGACCGAAACTGAAGTATGCCTGCATAGTGTGGGACCCTTACACAGAAACGAACATTGATGCACTAGACAGAATACAGCGTAAAGCAATCAGATTTACTTTTTCAAAGTATCGTATGACTGATTCCCCGACAGCAATAATGAGACAACATGGCATTCAGACATTGGAAAAAAGAAGAAAAATACAACGGCTGAAATTTCTGTTTCTTCTTACAAATAATCTTCTCGCCCTCACTCCTGAGTCTTATGTAACGCCAGTGGCAGCTTAACGAACACGTCATCGTCATGCCGACTCTCTGACTCCCTATAATGCCAAAACTAACATTTTTAAATATTCTTTTTTTCCCCGCACTATAACTGATTGGAATAATTTACCTCAGTCGCTACTAAACAGTACTGACTCCATTGACCGTTTGAATTACTGATGTCCTTTTTTCAGTTCAGTTCAGGCGTTCAGTCGTGTCCGACTCTTCGTGACCCTATGGACCATGTCACGCCACGCTTTCCGGTCTCTCACTATCTTCTTAACATCACATAGCTTCATCTGCAATGCCTCGAGAATGCCATCTAACCATCGCGTTCGCTGCCTACCCCTTCTCCGGCGACCCTCAACCTTTCCCAACATCAAATCTTTCTCCAGCGACTCCTCTCTTCTCATCAGATGACCAAAGTAGCTGAGCTTTAACTTTAGAATTTGACCCTCCAATTAGCAGTCAGGGTTTATGGTCGACAATATCGACTGATTTGATCTTCTGGCAGTCCAAGGAACTCTTAAGAGTCTTCGCCAGCACCACAATTCAAACGCGTCAATTCTTCGGCGGTCAGCCTTTTTCACAGTCCAACTCTCGCATCCATACATCACAACTGGAAAGACCATAGCACGGGTTATACGGATCTTGGTTGGCAGACTAATGTCTCTGCTCTTTACTAGGCGGTCAAGGCTAACCATTGCTCTCTTTCCCAGAAGCAGGCGTCTCCTAATTTCATGGCTGCAGTCTCCTTCCGAGGTAATCTTGGCGCCCAAGAACAGAAAATCTGTCACAGCTTCTACTTCTTGTCCATTGATGCTCCAGGACTTGATAGGGCAAGACGCCATGATCTTCGTCTTTTTAATGTTCAGTTTAAGCCCAAACTTCTCACTCTCTTCTTGTACGCGCATCAGAAGTCTCTTGAGTTCCACTTCACTTTCTGCCATTAAAGTGGTATCATCCACATATCTAAGGTTGTTGATACGTTTTCCAGCAATCTTCACTCCAGCTGAAGACTCGTCCAGACCGGCCTTTCTCATGATGCACTCTGCATATAGGTTAAATAGGCAGGGCGACAGTATGCAGCCTTGCCTCACCCCTTTCTCAATCGGAAACCAATCAGTAAGACCATGCCCAGTTCTGACTGTGGCCTCTTGCCCTTCATAAAGGTTCCTGAGGAGACAGATGAGGTGAATTGAAACTCCCATCTCTTGGAGAGCTTGCCACAATCTGCTGTGATCTACGCAGTCAAACGCTTTCGCATAATCAATAAAGCAGAAGTAAATGGGTTTCTGGAACTCTCTTGCTTTTTCCATGATCCAGCGAAGGTTGGCAATTTGGTCTCTAGTTCCTCTGCCCTTGCGAAACCCAGCTTGCACGTCCGGAAGCTCCCGATCCACATACTGCTGCAGCCTACCTTGCAGGATTTTTAACATCACCTTACTAGCATGCGAAATAAGCGCGATCGTGCGGTAGTTGGAACAATCTTTGGCACTGCCTTTCTTTGGAATGGGGATGTAAACTGACCTCCTTTTTTGTGAACTAGTAATTATTCAAATTGATCTTTGTGTTATATTCCTTCTCATTTCTTAAACTGTACTGATTGTTCATTTGTACATTTATTCTTCCCTTTTTGTTTTGGGAATTATTTTGTTACAAGAGCGAGTGTTCTTTTTACCCATTTTGTTCTCTCAGCTGGTCGGCTGCATTGGTATTGTGTACACTATTAATTTGGTCCTTTTGTTCTTACGTCTGCTTATGTAATTACTCTGTACTTTGTATGCCCCTCCTGCCTGGGCCACAACAAGGCCTGCAGTATTGTGTAAGTAAATAAAAAAATATGCAGTACTATAATTTACTTTCCAGTGTTATCTCGGTAATATGTATGGTAAGGGCATTGTGCGCCCACTTTATACTCGATTTGTTTTCACAGCGACAACAATGCTGACACCGGCCTGAAAGTCATATTTGTCAGCACTGTATTGCCTTATACAGTCCTGACTTGCCATATGATTTTCTTCTTCGCGGATATACATTTCCATAGCATATCATTCCCGCCAGGCTAGATATACCAGAAGGAAAAGGCTTCGTCGGCACAAGGTACATTTAGGCACGGACACAATTTACCCGTCAGAATCTACTACATTTCTTGGTGTCGTCCTAGATAATCAACTAAAGTTTTATCAGCATACCAAATTCATTAAATTTAAAGCAGCCTTCGGTATTCACGTAATAATTAAAGCCCGACATTACTTTGACCTACCTACACTTCGCATGTTGTATTTCTTCTTCATACATAGCCACCTTTCGTATTGCATATCATCATGGGGTAACACATACAACACTCACCTTTCATGTGTTCGCCACTTTCAAAATCAAGCACTCCGCATACTTCCTTACCGTGCATCCGTTTTCAATTATTATCGCACACTTAACATACTGCCATTGTCGCTACAGCTTAATTTTAGGTTGGCATCAATCATCTTTAAAACGCGTAATAAACATGTCGTCCTTAGTGGTTTTGAGTCATCCAAGCTTTTTAACAAAAATAACACCAGATTTGATGAACATGATAATCTACTACTACCGAAAATCAGGACCAATTATGGGAAACAAACTGCATACTTCTCAGGCATATCTGTTTGGAATTCACTGCCTCCTGAAATTAAAGCACAGCGTACTATTCATTCATTTCATCGTAAAGACCTATTTATTTTCTACCCTGTTTTGTTCCACCGACTAAAGATGTTTGTCTGGATCATAGTTTCCGTGTTTACATTTTATTTATTCTTGTACTAATAATGCGCTAATTTCTGCAATTCGTGCATTTTGTGTTTGAAGTTCCTGTTTATTTAGAATTTTTTTGCACTGTTTCTCGTTAGTATTGTATTATAGTTTTTCTCTGCACGCCTGTATATTCGTTTCTTCACTGCCTAGTATGTTACCTGCTAATCTTGTCCATTCTGTCATAGGAGGTCCCCCGGACAGTTTATACTTCGGGACCTCCTTCTGTAATACTGATAATCCATGCACATGTACCTCACAGTGAAAATAAAGATGAAAGATAAAGATGAAGGTCGCCTTAATAGTACGCGATAGCGTTAAAGGAACCCTCCAGCCGCTTGGGATCTCCGGGCGCATCATATAGCAGACATCGACACGCTTGTTGCCTTAACAGAATGCTTAAAAAAGAGAAAGATCAGTCGAATGAACTTTCCTCGGTGTCGCAAGGGCACCGCACTTTAAGACACGGCTCTTGCTGCTGAGCTGAGCTGTTGTTCTAGTTTCAAGCAGGATCGGCAAAATATTGGGTTGCTGGTCCTGTTTTTTTTTTTTTTCATTGCACCTTTGCTTCTTTTGCTTTGTGTTGGTAATGCACGGGATGAGATTGAAAATTTAGGGTAAGTTCAACGCAGTCTGCCGGCCAAGGGAGCTCCCCTTTGGGCTTGCCTTCTGTCTAATGATCTGCCTCTGGAAGTTTTTCAGAGCTCCAGCGTCCGCAGAATCCCTGTGGCGCTGGTTCCTAACGCTGGTGGCACCATAATAATGAACAACTCAGGGGCTGTTCGAGCTGCTCTCTTCAGGAAGCCACTTCCCTCTACGAAGGAATTACTGAGGTACGCCAATTTGGCCGAAGCGAGATTCTCTGCCGTTCACCTGACCTGGCATGTGTAAAATATCTACTGAACTGGTCTTTGTTTGCATCTCATCCGGTAAGCAGCTTCATACCTTCCCACCTGGCCTGCAAAAAAGGTCTGGTCTGAGGTGTAGATTCCTCCTTGAATCCAGTAGAAACTCTTGACCTTCTCCCCGCGGCAGGTGCTGTTGCTGTCTAGCGCTGCAACCGGGAGGTAAATAATGCGCGGGTGCCAACGCAATCTGTGATGGCAACTTTTGCGGCACTGTCTGCCCATCAGAGATTAAAGCATGACCTTGATCTTCCTTGTAGATTCCCTTCCATCTAAGCAGTTTGACTCCTTTCTGCCACTTTTCTACTGTTATTGGCATAAAAGGAGTCATATAAGGAATCAGTGGCTGCAGCCCCCTTCGCTATGAGACTCTGACCCCCCCCCCCCCCCTCCCGCTCCCCTCATGTGGTCCGAACACAGTCACAGCCAAAGATGGCATGGAGGACTTGATACGGCGGCTAAAACATAATTGTAAGCAAAGCCTTTCGAAGGCGTTTACAAAATGTCGAATGCAAAAACTCGCTTTGTATATGTCGTACTTCTACCAAAATCAAAGTATCTGATTTTTATTCTCGATTTTTTATGAAAATTGACTCATCCAACTGTCATTACGCCTGCTACGGTTCAGAGCAAACCAAATCACGTAATCACGGCCGCTCGTTAAATTTGGGGTGCGTTGAAATCAAGTAATGACGCCAATCATTGTACGTTCATGCTTAGCAGCATGAACGAAGGTTTTAAGTAATTGCAATTGAAGCCAGAATTCAACAAAATAAAAGTATAGTAATCAATTATGTTTCGCTATTTTTTTTTTGTGTGTAATGTTCTACGCGTCATTCCAAAAACAGAAAGGAACCAAAATTTCATGACTACTAATTCAACGTGCGCTAATAACGCACAGCACATGTGCTTTCTTGTATTTCGACCTTGCTGAATATATGGCCGCTGCGGCCGTGGTCGAGCCCGCGGCCTTGGAATCAGTAGCCGAATGCCAAATCCAGCGTGTGAGGTGCAGACTAGAAGAATGCATTGTGTTTAAAAATCCATTTCTGCGTGCGTTTCATCCGCAGGCACGTAGGTGTTTTTCTAACGGCATAAAATGTATTAATATGCGCTTCAGGAGCCATAGCTTTATTCTTTCATATCTATATATTTAAGGTGGCTTCTATTCGTTCTTTATTGCATACAATTACTCATTTGCAGCGCACTTAAAGCATCGCAGATGGTGTTGTGCTAGATACGAAGCAGCAGAAGCAGTGTACACAGCTGCACAAAAAAAAATAGGGAAGCATCATAGCCTAAAGAATTTAAACAAGCTTCCTGGAACAGAAATCGTGCATTTTAACTTTTGTACCAGTGAACTCAAATTAAAGAATAAACTTGCTATAAGAGAGCGAAGGCGAATTAATCAAGCAAAGCAGTTTCAGGAGGCTTAACCCCGTTACGAAACCACAGCTAAGAGGAAAAGGCAGCTCATGCCTTCCCCCACTCTGTTGGTGGTTGTAAGTCCTTGCGGATTTGTAAATGCGGCGATGCCCATAAATCGAAGTCATTCTCAGGGCAAAATGTGAAATGCCGTCTTTGCGGTGGAATTCAGTCTGCAAATTGTTTGGCTTGTCCTTCTAGAGGTGGTGCGGAAGGAGTCTGTCTTTGGACTCCATCTTACATTCTGTCCCTCTAAGGAAGCCCGTTATACTTAATGGCACGGGCAGATGCACATAATTTTTATTTACTTTTGGCCTGCCTCACGGTAGTATATGCGTCTCTAGGGGCCCCCAATATACATCAGTGGTGCGGGAGAGGTCACTTCTTTTCACCTCAAACTACTTCTGCCCATCTAGGGGTTACCCGCGATACATTAGTGGTGCGGGAGGAGTCTGTCTTTGGACTCCATCTTACCCTATATTCCTCTAGGGGTTTGTGGTACGGGAGAGGTGGCCTATTTACCTCAGACTACATCTGTCCCTCTAAAGGGGGAGGGGGCGTAAATCCGATCTGGCGACCAGCTCGTGGTCTCCCCTGCACGTTGAGTGGGCCAAGGTGGTTACGGCTGCCTGGCTTTGCTCAATGTCTGATAGCCAGCGGTCGGTACGGGTTTAGCCGGCGCCCATACTGAGGGGTTGCAAATCCCCGGGGAGTTGCCAGCGTACTCCCTTGGTATGGCGAGTATGCCAGCACACGTTAGCCCGTTGCCGGTTGCGGCGGCAGGTCCAGAGTGGGTCTGGGCGGGGCACGTAGAATTCGAAAATTGAGTTCAGTATTCGAGTCGGTCGGCAGGCCAAGGGAACGCCCTACCCGCTGCAAAGGGAACGGCGGCGTAGCTGCGGAGTACGCAAGGAAACGCAGTTAGCTAACCTCGGATGCTCAACAAAAACAAACATACGGTAGGCCAAGGGAACGCCCTGCCCGCTGCCTAGGGAACGGTGGCGTAGCTGCGGAGTACGGTTAGGAAACGCAGCTAGTTGACTCTGTATGTTGGATTGAAACTTCCCCTCGTGCCGAGAGGCATTACCCAGCCGCAAACGCGTTGGTTTCCGTTGCCGAAGAGAACGTGGCCTCGACAGAAGCCTGGCGGCTGGGGCGAACCAAGCTTGGGTTCTGGGGAACTTGACTTTGGCTCGAAAGAGAGAAAAATATGGTGGAAGAATAGCTAAAAGCTAGTAAAATCTAAACTTGGGAACAGACTGATAGAAACAGGTGTGGAATCGCCTAGTACAGAAATGTCTAAAGACTGAGTACCACTCCGAAAGGGGGCCAGGAGGGAGTAGGAGCAGGAAGAGTGTTAAAGCACCTAGTACTGCTTTGAAAGCGACCGGCACAAGTAGGGGTACGGGAACGGCGTGGAAGCACCGACCTTGGAAGTGGTTAGTAGCCCGGCGAACAATTCTCCAAGTGCTAACGCGGGAGGAATCCTCCGTACGATGAAAGGCCCTACAGCCCTATGAGCGGACATAAGCGCGTGGCAACGGATGGGACTTCAGGACTTGTCACCCTGATTGATATACCATCCAAAATGCAATGTCGGGCGAACACCAGGGACGAGTATCGCAGTGCGCGCCAGAGAACGAAAATCTGGCCCCTTGCCTAGTACACTGGAGTAGGGATGAACGCGTGGGCGAAATTCGCCTTTTTTATACCTCAAGTAGGGGACGGAGAACCTAAAAAGCGGCTTCATGTAGGGAACCTGTCTCAGACGCCGCGTGGAGTCCCGGCAAACATCTTGTGGTGGTGGAATGATCTTGAGGCTGAGGGCCGCACATTCGGCTTTGAGCGAGTGCTCGCCCTTTAAGGAGGCCTGAAAGGGAGCTTGACTGAAAATTGATCAATCAAAATCCTACGCTGCCCTCATTTCCTACCTTATTCCCATAACCCATTCCTAATTCCTTTTTCCCATTCCCTTGGCAGAGATGGTGGAGTCACGCGAATTCTCAAACGCAGTGGATCCTTTATGTCTAAGCCGTCTTCACCACGTCCTCAGTCGAAACAAAAAAAGCGACAGCTCTGCTCTAAGCCAAAGGAAAACATTTTAGGGCAGGCTGTTGCTGCTGCCCGAATTTCACAACCATAGGAGCATTAAGAATTCTTCAGTGGAACTATCTCTTCTTTCAGCTACCACAAATTTAACTTACCTTTCTTTAAAACAGAATCCAGACCTAATTATTTTGCAAGAAACTTAGCTTACAACTGAAAACATTTTCATTTGCAAAATTATCGGTCATTCCGACAAGATCGGCAGTCAAGAGGTGGAGGGCTACTAATACTGGTTTCTTCAAAATTTTGTTTTAGGGCTAAGATTTCTCTTCAATATTCTACTTTAGGTTCAGAATGTTTGCTTTAGACTTTAAAATTCCAGGGTTCTTTAGCGAATGTTTATTTCCATCGTGGTGTTCATGACACCAGACCGCTAGACATCTTACTAGATAATTGCCAAAATTCGGTTCTTTTGGCTGGACACGTTAATTCTCACATGTTTCGTGGGGTTACAACACAGATCTCTGCAGTAAGCGCCTGTGTGATTGATTTTCAGATAATAACCTTTATTGCATGAATTCTGGTTCACCTACTTTCCTACGCAGCCACAGTGAATATGTGATAGATTTTAACTTTCTCCGGGTGTTACTATACAAAATTGGTCGACAGATGATGGTGGTCCTTCTAGCGACCATAAGCCTATTGTTTTTGATGCTAACTGTCGCTTAACTCCGCCGACCTATCAGTTGAGGCCATATGCTAATTATAAGTAATTTCAGTCATCTTAGAGATTCTACTCTTGCGTGAGTGGTCAACACTATTGAAAAACTAAAATCAAAACGCATATGCCTGGCCATTGAAGCCTGTCGTAAGAAATCTGAATTCTTGGTGCGTGCACCAAGAGGCAATGGTGGAATTCAGATTTTTCGCTTGATTATAGAAGAAAGGCTGCATGAAAGAAGCACCTTCATGATCAATGCCTCAAAAATTGACATGATTACAAATTCTTTGCAGGTACATTTAAACGCACAGTTGTGCAAGGGAAAGATGATTATGATTTTGAGCATTTCAATTACCTCTCAAAATCGAATAACCGATGTGCATTTTTCGGGTTTTCAAAATTGCGAAAGAAGGTACCGGTCTCAGAAAATTTACCCTCATGTGTTTCGACTACAAAACAATAGAAACAATTGCTAAAGGTTTGGAAACGCGCTTATTGTCGACAATTCCTTTATCGTCTATATTTGTAGCGCCAGTACGTTCTGTTAAGTTTGACACTCAAATTACACTTTTGGAGCTTTCTCCGATAGTGATGAGATTACCAGCTGCTGCTCCTGGCCCTGAGGAAGTAACATCAAAAATGATAAAGACCTTCTTTGAGGCCTCTCCTAATTCGTTATTAAAGCTAGTAAATTACTCAAGCTTTCTTGGATACCTGATGAATGCTCTATAGCATGATGTAACACTTCAATTTATTATCTCGCGCTTAAATTGCAGCTGTTAGTTATGCAAAGTCTTGAGTTCACCGCATAATGCCTCCTTACTCATGCTGTGTAGGCACCTTAATCCTTTACTTTAGAGAGGGACACCTGCTGCTGAAGCCGCATTCGCAGCCGTTGTTTTGGCAAGCATGTTTGCGGCTACGCGCGTCTTTTACAGCAGCAGCTGCTTGTCAGACATTTAACACTGAAGAAGCGTCACCTTATCCCATGACATCACATGATGTTATGAACGATTTCACGTTTGGTGGGAGAATATTTTTGAAAGGTGGGACACCACAACAACAGGAACAAACTTGCTTGCAACTTTGGCAGAGTTACGCGCCTTACCGAGCAAGTGTCTGCACTAGTAAATTTTTTGCTGCCGCCGTTTGCCGCAGTATACTGTTAGCGGTTCATAGGTGTTCCGGCTGCTTGACTTTGCACGTGGTGTCTCATCTGTATGCGAGGCGTTGGCTCATTGGTTGCCTTTACGTTAGATATGCATCGCTGTCAGTGTTTAGCGCCCTTCTGTGGATTCTCGAACGAGGCCAGTTCGTTACTATTAACATCAACGCCACTAGAACGAGGCGGTGGGTCTCTTCTAAGGTCGCACTATTAACGAACCGGACCACGATGCACAGCAGCTATCATGCGGCAGTGTCTTAGCGAGTCACCCAAAGACATTCTTCGGGAAATACGTATTGTCAGGAGTAAAAGTAGCTTATTTGTATGCGTGTCACGTATTTCGCTGCTCTTGCGACTACTTTCGGGAATTTCATCAAGAGGAGCGCCTCGGAAGTAAATGTCTAACTGACATGACTCCAGGTGAAAACGGTCCCCTCTTCGCCTCTTGCAATAAGAGGCAATGCCGATGAGTTCGTCGGCAATGTAGCCTAAGTGAGCTTCGCGTCGTTCGCAGCGCTTCTGTACCCAACAGTAGAGGGGAGATATTTTAAGACAGTGTTTCACGTAACTTCCACCAATTATTGAACCATAACGGTGTCCTGCAGCATGGTAAAACGAACGACATATTATATGCCGTCATGAAGTGCAGTTAATTAATTACTAACAGGGGTTTAAAAACAATCGACGTATTTTTTATACCAATTTACCTATCATGTGGCACTTTTTACAGCATTCAAGGAAATGCCGCCAAATATATGTATGTATGTATGTATGTATGTATGTATGTATGTATGTATGTATGTATGTATGTATGTATGTATGTATGTATGTATGTATGTATGTATGTATGTATGTATGTATGTATGTATGTATGTATGTATGTATGTATGTATGTATGTATGTATGTATGTATGTATGTATGTATGTATGTATGTATGTATGTATGTATGTATGTATGTATGTATGTATGTATGTATGTATGTATGTATGTATGTATGTATGTATGTATGTATGTATGTAAGTATGTATCGATGTATCTACGTATGTCTGTATGTATGCGTGTATGTATCTGTATATATGTATGTGTATGTATGTATGTGTGTGTGCGTGTGTGTGCGTGTGCGTGCGTGTGTGTGTGTGTGTTTGTGTGTGTGTGTGTGTTCAGGGAGGGGGCAGGCCTTTGTCAGGCGTTTTCATACGCCTTTTGCTGTCCCTCCTTGATTCATGAACTGCATCAAAATCTCAGTTCAGTTCAGTCGTTCAGTCGTGTCCGACCCTTCGTGACCCTAGGAACCATATCACGCCACGCTTTCCGGTCGCTCAGTATCTTCCTAACATCACAAAACTTCATCTGCAGCGCCTGGAGGATGCCATCTAACCACCGCGTTTGCTGCCTACCCCTTCTCCGGGGATCCTCAACCTTTCCCAACATCAAATCTTTCTCCAGCGACTCCTCTCTTCTCATCAGATGACCAAAGTAGCTGAGCTTTAACTTTCGAATTTGACCCTCCGATCAGCAGTCAGGGTTTACGGTCGACAATATCGACTGATTTGATCCTCTGGCAGTCCGAGGAACTCTCAGCAGTCTCCGCCAGCACCACAATTCAAACGCGTCAATTCTTCGGCGGTCAGCTTTCTTCACAGTCCAACTCTCGCATCCACACATCACAACTGGAAAGACCATAGGACGAGTTATACAGATCTTGGTTGGCAGTCTAATGTCTGCTCTTTACTAGGCGGTCAAGGCTAGCCATGGCTCTCTTTCCCAGAAGCAGGCGTCTCCTAAGCAGGCGTCTCGTTCCGGGCTAATCTTGAAGCCCAAGAATAGAAAATCTGTCACAGCTTCCACTTCTTGTCCCTTGATACTCCAGGACTTGATAGGGCAAGACGCCATGATCTTTGTCTTTTTAATGTTCAGTTTAAGCCCTACCTTCTCACTCTCTTCTTGTACGCGCATCAGAAGTCTCTTGAGTTCTACTTCACTTTCTTCCATTAAAGTGGTATCCGCATATATAAGGTTGATGATACGTTTTCCAGCAATCTTCACTCCAGCTGAAGACTCGACCAGACCGGCCTTCCTCATAATGCACTCAGCATATAGGTTAAATAGGCAGGGCTAGAGTATGCAGCCTCGTCTCACTCCTTTCTGAATCGGAAACCAATCAGTAAGACCATGTCCATTTCTGACTGTGGCCTCTTGCCCTTCATACAGGTTCCTGAGGAGGCAGAGGAGGTGAATTGGAGCTCTCATCTCTTGGAGAGCGTGCCACAATCTGCTGTGATCTACGCAGTCAAAGCCTTTCGCATAATCAATAAAGCTGAAGTAGATGGGTTTCTGGAACTCTCTTGCTTTTTACATTATCCAGCAATGGTTCGCAATCTGGTCTCTAGTTCCTCTGCACTTGCGAAACCCAGCTTGCACGTCCGGAAGCTCCCGATCCGCGCACTGCTGCAGCCTACCTTGGAGGATTTTCAACATCACCTTGCCAGCATGCGAAATAAGCGCGATCGTGCGGTAGTTGGAACAATCTTTGGCACTGCCTTTCTTTGGAATGGGGATGTAAACTGACCTCCTCCAATCCTGCGGCCACTTCAGTGTTATCCAAATTTGCTGACATAATTGATACAGAACGTTAACAGCGTCATGGTTGAGGTTTTGAAGCAACTCAGCTGGAATGCCATCAATTCCGCTGCTTTGTTCTTAGCAAGGCTATCTAAGGCCCATTCAACTTCACTCTTCAGGATGCCCGGCTCGAGATCAGTAATCACAACCGTCTTCGGTTGGGTTTGCACATCCGGGTCCTTCTTGTACAGTTCTTCTGTGTATTCCTGCCACCTCTTCTTTATCTCTGAGGCTTCAGTGAGGTCCTTGCCTCGTTTGTCCTTTATCACGCCCAGCTTAGCACAGAAGCTTCCTTTGATATCTTTGATTGTCTTATACAGGTCTCTTGTGTTCCTCAATTGGCTGTTGTCCTCAACTGCTTGGCACTGTATGTTCAGGAAGGCATTCTGATCTCCCCTTACTATTTTCTGAAAATCCGCATTGACAACCTTGTATCTTTCTCTTTCCCCCATAACTTTTGCCATCGTCCTTTCCTCAGCTATTTGCAAAGCCTCTTCAGATAACCAGTTTGCTTTCTTGCATTTCTTTTGCTTTGGAACTACCTTAGTAGCAACTTCTTGTATTATACCACGAACATCCCACCACATCTCTTCAGGCTCTCTGTCTTCTAGATCTAATTCTTGAAATCGATTCCTCACTTCCACAGCATATTCTGATGGAATTTGATCCAGGTTATACCGTAAAGGCCTTCTAGTTTTCTGCATTTTCCTCAAGCGAAGCTTAAATTTGGCGACAAGAAGCTGATGATCGGTGCCACAATCGACCCCAGGCCTTGTTTTTACTGCTTATATAGCGCTTCTCCATTTCTGCCGGCAAAGAATATAATTAATATGATTCCTGTACAGACCGTCCGGTGAAGTCCATGTGTACAGGCGCCTCTTTTGCTGTTGAAAATGAGCATTGGCTATGATCAGGTTGTTTTCTTGACAAAACTCTATTAGCCTCTGCCCAGCTTCATTTGGCTCACCAAGACCGAACTTGCCTGTAATTCCGGATATTTCTTCACTCCCCACCTTAGCATTCCAGTCTCCTATGCGGAAAAGGACGTCTGATGATGGAGTGCGGTATAAAAGGCATTGCATGTCAGCATAAAATCTCTCAATGTCAGCTTTTTCAGCAGTAGTGGTTGGTGCATAGACTTGGATAACTGTTATGTTGAAAGGGTGACCTTGGACCCGAAGTCAAATCTTTAGGTCGTTTTTG
Organism: Amblyomma maculatum; assembly: GCF_055883805.1. Taxonomy (NCBI): domain Eukaryota; kingdom Metazoa; phylum Arthropoda; class Arachnida; order Ixodida; family Ixodidae; genus Amblyomma; species Amblyomma maculatum. Next base: position 284,426,367 of record NC_139344.1, on the reverse strand, counting down.
GGGTTGTACCCTAGCACTGCTTTGCCCATTCTTCTGTTTACTATGAGAGCGACTTCATTCCTTCTCCTGGATTCGTGCCCACAATAAAAGGCATAATGGTCACCGGAATTAAATTCTCCCATTCCGGTCCACTTGAGCTCGCTTATACCCAAGATATCAATGTTCAATCTGTCCATTTCTAGCTTGATGACATCCAGTTTACCTTGCGTCATACATCTTGCATTCCATGTTCCTATGTGATATATCTCTTTGCAACATCAGACATTCCGGTCGCTTCCCTACACATCCACAACTAAGCGTCCTTCTGGCTTTAGCCCAGCCACTTCATTCGTCCTGGAGCTACTAGGAATCGCCCTTTGTTCATCCCCAGTAACATGTGGGACGCCTTCCAACCTGGGGGGGCTTATCTTCCGGCGCCGTATCATTAATGCTATTGTAACTGGCCACAGGGTTTACTTGGCAGGAAATACTGGAGTGTGTTACCATTATCTTGTCAGAACTCTCTGCCGTGACCTGTCTATCTTGGGTGGCCCTACACAGCAGAGCTCACGACTTCATCGAGTTTCGCAAGGCCCTCCACCACGACAAGGCAGTGATGCATGAAGGGGATCAAAATCTCATCAACATAAAAAAATGAACTCCCTATTGGGCGTCCGACATGCGCTCTGAAAGAACTCCACACAGTAAAAACAAAAACACTGTAATGGGTGTTCTGGGATGCTTATAGATAATACGCTCAAAACCTTGAAAAAAAGGCGGCTCCTTTGTGCCAAAGCACTCTTATAAAGCGTGTTCGTGCGGCCATAATGACCTTTTATGAGGTCATGTACTCGATTGTTTTGATCACCATAACAGCCTATCACAATGTAAAAGTAGCAGCCAAGCACCCTTACACCCTCAAAAAATTGTCGCCGTTTTGTTTGCATTACTAGGTAACTTTTTTTCATAGTGTAATGCACCTTTATCTGCGTCGTTGATGCCACTAAATCTCTTCCCCATATCGAACGCTAATGGACAACATGAGTTTCATTACAACAAAACTTGTTCATTCCATGCCGTGGAATGATCAATGCTAAGCATTTATACCAGAATGCAATTTCAAGCTATTCAAGACATGTGAGAAATATCGAATTTGACATTGAAATGGGTGTTCCTGTTTGCAGCGCAGCTTGCATGTCCTGTGCCACAGAGCAAATGATAGAGCCAGATGTTGCCAAGACATTAAGAATTCCGGCAATAGTGTCATGGACATGGAATTATTACTTGACCTTCACAAAACTGATGACCCCTGTGCTTCTTCATTACTGCTTCCAACCACAGTGATGAGCTCCATGGCAAGTTGTTTTTCCTGGTCCTGCCTAAAGCCATACCGATAGTCTGTAAAACACAGCAGCTCAAGCGAAACCAATATAGCAACAAACAAACAAACACACAGTTAACAATGCATCCAAAGTATAAAAAAGCTGCATCGTTTACGTTACCAATGTTAAGTAATGCCCGCAAGGCTCTGGAATATAACTACAGCGGCTTAAATTACTCACACGGGCAATCCTATATAAGATTATGCAATTGGCTGGTTTACATCTGGTTTGGTTTGTTTTATGGGGCTTAACGTCTTAAAGCGACTCAGGCTATGATTTGACCATGCGTTCATGCGCCAGTGCTTTGAAGCATGGAATTCATGAATGCAGCTGCTGCGAATGTGAAGAGGCGAAAGCAATTCAGTGGGCGCTAAAATCGGAGGTGACGCCTGTGGCCTACGCTGCTATGCAGGATGCACCGAGTTCTGCGCTAATCCGAGTTTTATTCGAGCTTCCGCGACGGCAGTGAGTGAGCGTAGATAGGTGCAGAAAAGACAAAGTAGGAAGAATATAACGCACCGTTTTTGCCAAAAGTAACCGAGCAGCACCGCCGGCCTGCGGAGCAGTCGCGGGCCTGAGCGGCGTCACGGTGATCGCAGTAGGTGGCCGCTGATCCCGGCGGCGAGTGTAAAGTCGTGACGTAAGGCTGCTCCCTCGCTATCGTTGTTGGAATGATAAAATACAAGCCGGTAGCATGTGCGGTTCCTATTTCGTGTTTTCTCGGAGCGCTGTGTTACTAGGAGATTACTGTGTTACTCGCTCAACGCTCATTTTTGACTGTGCCGTGAAACATGGGCTCTTAGAAGACCTTGCGGGTTTAATATCAGTACGCAGCTCCTGTAGATACAAGTTGGAAAACACGTTTTTTTTTTCTCGTTTGTAGCGTAATTGAAGTAAGATGCGGCACGGGTCTCTAATGCTCGATGTGGTTTTTCCCCCAATTCCTACTGGACGGATGTGATGCTTCATTGAGGTGAAGGACAGAAAAAAAAAATGAACGAGGAAACTATTCCCTCTGTTTCAAGTGCGGCTATTACTACATATGTAATGAGGCGTATCCTTAAATGCCGCATTCGCTGCCGCTAGATAACGTACAGGAGTGCGCAATTATTTGACGATTGTAACGCAAAAGCGGATGTGGGAAATTTGAGTAAGCCGTGCAACTGCGTCAAAAATATTTGGCAATATAGAAAATACGTAATGTAGATGCTCCCTATTCTAATTTCTCCAAAAAATGTCTCTCTATTAAGAAGTGCGGCTAAGAATAAATTGTTTTTCAAATGCAATGGACCTCCCGCTCTCACCATATCTTGCGGCGACAGACGTAGCTAGGGCGACAAGTTTCAGGCTTCCAACGTTATCTTGCGTGTCACTAGAAGGTTGCATACAACGTTTTAGAGTTGCTGATGCTACTATTCTCCCAGCGGGCACTCTACTATCAGTCAACTGGCTAGGTAACTAGCAACAGAACTAATTCGCAGTCCTTGTGCCGCGTGTCTGATTTTCTGCTCATTTTGAGAACATTCTTGTGTAAGCCGTAAAGAAACGGCTGCACGTATTGAGAAATAGAGTTTTGTATGTTAAAAGTGTGAGAGTAACTTTTTTATGTGTTGTTAACGAGAGTCATGCAGATCAATGCAAGGATCAGCGCACGAAATGCATTAAGCACGTTCGAACATTACTAAATGACGAAGTAGCAACAGGGGCACTTGAAACTGCTCGTGGCCTTGCCTATTTTTTTTTCTCTGCCTTCGTTAACGAAGCGGCACAAAAAAGCCGGTCGTGGTCAAAAAAGGAGCATGGGAACCGCAGAAAATAGCGCATCGAATTTTGGAGATCCATTTCATTCCTTTTTTTTTTCCGATGTGCGAAAAGAGCAGCAACACAAGCATTTGTCCGATCATGACAGCTATAAGAGCTTCGTGCTGGTATTAAACGCGCAAGTTATTCTAATTAAGAGCGCAGCTTCAAAGCGGCAGCCAGAATGGTGCATTGAGTGAGTTATGCTAAGCGAAGCGCTTTTCCTCAGTATGACAACGCTACGAACGCGCCAAATCAGACGCCACACACGATTACTCGTTTACTTTTTATCGTCCCACGAAGGAACCCGCTTACGTCAGCTTGCTTACTGCTGGCTCACTGCCGGTGAGCCAGCGACCGTGATCGCATCGCCGCCTCTCGGCCCCGCGCCTGCTTCGCCGGCCGGCGGGGCTGCTCGGTTACTTTTGCAAAAGACAGTACGTCAAGACACTGCGCGTTTCAAATGTACAGGGTGATCCACTCCTAGCTATAACACGGCCACTGCTTTCAAAGCATCATTGCGTAACATTGCGTAATTGACCGTAACATTGTTGGTGAGTCAGACGACTTCGATTCATTGGCGTGTTTTGTGGTTAGCTTACGTTGTCGTTATTGTAGCAATAAATGACTGTGTCAGCACGTGTTGTTCCTCAATTCCCAAGATGACGTCCCGCAGTGGTCGTCGTGGGCTGGCTAGTGCGCGCGACCACGGTGTGTGGTCGGTGGTTTGGGCAATCAACTGCGAATAAGCTGGGAAAATGCATTTGCTCCCCCTATTACTAGCTCCACCATTTACGTTTGCCTTTAGGCGCATGCAGGACGCGATTTCTTTATGGGGCCTTCAGGACCCCCTTCCATTCACCGTCAAAAATGCATGCTTTCCAGATGACTCTGGAGGGTTGCAAAGGCCAGAGTTATTCGTCCCAGGTCGGTCCAGCGGCAGCTGCCATAGAGTGGTCCCCTGTTCCACAGTATATAGACGGCAACGCCGACGTCGCTCAAGCAAGGAACGGGCGCCCATGAGCTGCGCTCTAAAAAGAAATACTTGCGCCGAAACGGCCATGACAGAGTAGGATTCAACGTCGCATCATGCTTCGTCATCACTGTAACCACGCGGGTGGTTACAAGTACACAAAGATTTCTTTAGGGATATCATTTATTGTGCGGTTCTCTGCGTATGCATTGGATCACATGCATGAAGAACAAAAATGCATACTGGCATACCAGCAATCTAGGTGCAGCACGGATCAGACTGTGATCTTTTTTATTGTTTACGAATTGGTATTTTGAGAACTATTAGCGATACCATCATGGTGCGATCTGAACAACTGGGAGAGATTAATCATTAGAAAACTAATTATATAAAACTAAATATTATATAATCAGTTTCATGTTTGAATATTAGGGGATAATACTATTCGGCAAAACTGAATGCCGCCAACATGAAAATGGAGCAAGGGTAGGGGGGGGGGGGGGGGGGAGCCTCAGTTCGCAGGTCGAGCCAACGTTTTGACAAGTGTCTTGTCTTCGTCTGGGCTCACATGAAAAGTAAGCCAGCCTCGTTTTTAAATTTAGTAATCGTCAATGCGACTCGAAATATCGGAAGCCAAAAATTCACATATGTAAACTCTTTGACTTGGCTTTCACGCGATGTACATTTATAAAATTGATTCGTTGCGCTTGGTATTATTATCAGTATTATGGTCACTTCTCTGTCATCATCAAATACGGAGATTGCGTCAATATAATACAGATAAAAAATCCAAACGGAGCGATTTAATAAATGTGCAATACATGAAAAGCAACTTCATGAGCTTTCCCATGCTTGTTTTTTGACATTAGTTGCTTCTATCCCATGGGGGAATAAGAAATTTTAAACAGAGGACTCCCTTCTATTGTTGATTCTTCAACAATCTCCCCCCTCCCCCCTTCAATTTGGCGAAATAATGTTGGCTATTAAAATCAAAGATAAAATATTGATTAGTTAATTTTAGCTACTTGTCTAGTAATTAAACTCTTTAGCGTACGTAATGTCCACTTTAGTGTAAAACTGACCCACACAGACCACATCGAGGCACCCTGCATAGATCTGAAAATGCGAATCTGTGATGATAAAAAAAAAAAAAAATGGCCCGTTATTTCGACCTACAAGATTGTTGGTGTCTGTCAGCACGGCTTCGCTATAACCGACAAGCACATTGGACGTTGTAAAACTGTAGCATATAGGCGCATAAAAGTTACACGCTCGTGGCGTGCGCTATGACTTTGACTAATGGGCGAACTCGGGCCAAACTTGGGAAAGGTGAAAGCCTCTGAGTTCAGCTGAGAAATATCATGGCAGTGGCTGCAACAGCTTGGGCCACTGCGTTGAGAGCCGTCATACGCAGAGTTTCAACGTTATTTTCTCGTGTCAAAAGTATCGTTTCGCTTACTCTCCGACAAGGTACGTGACGGCCCATGTCTCTGAACACTGCGTGGTGGCCCTCGTTTTCTTACTATCGAAGAGCAGGAAACGAAGGAGATTTCAGGGAAACATTTGCTCGGACAGGTCCGCACGAACGCCACCAGCCCAATTTGAACAGCCATATGAATCACATCCCTGACGCGACGTGGTTGTGCAGAAGCGATGGCTCGATTTTGTATTTTTATTTTCAGATGGCGCCACGCTGTTCTAGCGCATACGTAAATATCCCTCGCGCACATCCATATGCTACCATTAGCAGGCTGAAGCTGAGAGCTGGTACAGTGATTAGAGCGCTGGTCCCGCGCAGTTTCTCTGCACTGCCCGCATCACCACAATGCTTCACCTGACGGACAGTGCGGTGAAGCATCGTCAGAACGCGACGGGGCCATTTTGTGCTACAGCGTCGCACTGCAAAAAGGGTTGTGAAGCAATTCTTCAATGTTCCCGACAGTGTGCACAAAAGGAAGCACCTTTAGAAAACACCGTTGTTCTCACTTGGGTTTCCACTCAAATGCGGGTGACTGTTATTCAAGTGTTCTGAGTTCATCAGCTAATCATTTTTTGTGCTGCGAACGATTTTGGCAGCTTTATTTTGTATGGTCCCGTGAAGGCCGAATTAGCGAGAGTTTATTGTTTTAGCAAAAAAAAAAAATTAATTTCGCCTACATCATTTTCAGCATCCTTGAAAAGATATATGCAGGCAAGCTATCACTGTAGGAATTACACGGTGCACAAATAAATCTCAACCAATATTTTTTGGGTTCAAGAAAGTTGCTTTCCATTTAGTTTTCATGACACGTATACAATGTGCATAGTTCGGCCACCCTGGTGGTGGCTTCACCAACATTATTTATTATTTATTATTTTTTTTAATTCTCGACTTTCAGACTTTATTTTACAGCTCATCTCAACTGCATTGCCCTAAGAATTTTGTTAATAAACATCACATTCTTTCTTTGCGAGGTATAGAAGTGAGCTCAGCCATGACGAGGAAAAAAAAAAGGAAGTAGAGGCTATGTAAACCTTTTTGTATGTTTCTCAAGAATAGTTATAAACTATAGTCCTGACATAAATTTTATTTTTATGTGCAAGTTTTTCTTTGGCCTACGTTTATGCCTACTGTTACGTTTCTCCACCGAGAAGTGGGACAGCTGACGCGGCCACCGCATAGCAACAGGCAGAACCGCGAGCGGATCGGCCATTTCGACGCCGTTCATCGGCCGCGCAACGCTTCCTCCCGCCGACAAGTCTCAGCGTGTTCCTGCCACGCGCCAAATGTGTGTGCGTGCGTGTGTGTGCAAAAGCTGGCCAAGCCTGGAGCTCGAGGGAGAGAGCGTCGCCCTCTCCTGTCTGCAGGAGGTGGAGGAGATGAGGTCGGAACACCTGCGATTGAGTCATTCGTCGTGAATCAACATGTTTGGCTCTCCCTTTCCTGTGAGGGTTTACCCTTTCCCTGTGAACGGGAAAACCTATAAAAAGCAGCGGCCGACTCCGCTGGGACAGAGACTACTTTGACGCGCCGTTGGCACGACGCTAGACACCAGCTGTGTGAGAGTGTCTGTAATCTCTCCGGGTCAGCTTCACTGCCCGTTTCTTCCTGATGTTACAGTAAAGGTTGTTTCGTTAGAAGACGCCTCGTCTTTGCTGGCACCTTTGATGCCGTCCGCCGTCCACGAAGCCGCCAGGCCAACGCTACCGAGGGGCCGCGCGCCGCAGCGGTACGCTACCCCGGCACTCGCGACCCCCAAACGTAACAATTGGTGAACAGCGGTGGGATGACCAAGCCGTAACCGTGGTACGTGGGACGACGACGACCAAGCCGTAACCGTGGTCGGAGGAGCCAGGCGATACCATCGTCCAACGTGAACAGCGGAGGTACGAGGACGACCAAGCAGTGACCGTGGTCGGTGAAACGAGCCAGGCCTGACCGAAGTGCAACATCTGGTGGGAAGAGCGGAGATGTCCGAGGCGTGACTCGTGAATCAAAGCAGCTCAGCGGAAAGGCGGGAGCAGTGCAACGAGCCCTGTGTGATGACTGGTTGCCTGCAGCGGAACGACTGCGTTGGATTCTTGGCTGCGAGGTTTGGTGAGTGCGGGACTTTCTTCTACTGAGTTTTGCCAGGCTTTTGTTATGTAGAGAACAGAGCTGGTAATTGTGTTGTCGTTGTTGCTGGGTTAATTGCAGCAAGGCAATAGTGGGCAGTAGAGAAGGCAGCACTCGGAACAGCCATGGGTTTGGATTTGAAGTCGTTGCGCAAACCGAAATTGCTGGAGCTTGCGGAGGAGTTGGGTCTGGATTTGTCAGACAAACTCAGAAAACCAGAAGTGTTAAAGGCTATTCTTGAGTTGAAAGCTGAAGATGACGAGCTTTTGGAATGCCTTGAGATCATTGAAGAACGTAAGGAAAGGCTAGAGAAAGAGGAGCGTGAACGTGAACGTAGGAAACTGATGCAGCTGGAGATTTCAGCACATAGAATGAGCGTGGAAAGGATTAAAGCTTGCAATGCCAATCAGTGTAACGGTTCAATACCGCGAGATGGTCCGTCACCGTTCCTCATTGCCGAGGATGTGGCCGAGTATTTGGCAGACTTCGAGAATGTCTGCAGAAGTAAACGTTTCGAGCGAGATAGTTGGGCGCAGAAGTTGGTAGCTCTTCTCTCCGCTGAAGCGTCGGAAGAAATCAAGCGATTGGTTGGCGACCGCTTGAAAAATTACGATGAACTAAAAGAGTCATTGCTGATACGATATCAGATAACGCCTCAGGATCTTCGGAAGAGATATGAGAGCGAGAAACATTGTAACGAGGCATACTTTGATTTGGCCTATCAGTTGAAAGCCGCTGTAAGCGAATGGCTAGACAGTGCGGAAGTTCCGGAGAAAATCGAACTTGCACCGGAGTGTGAGAAACAGCTTGGGGAAGCGGCCGAGCAAGGTGACCGCAGTAGCGAGCCGACCGAGCCTCGAACAGAGGAGTATTGTGTTACCTTGGTCGAGCCACCAGCTGAGACGGTTAGCACAGGCTTAATCGGCGAGAAGTCCGAAGGGACGCCGTTAAGCGAGGTGAACTGCATGCCGACCCAAGTAGCTGTAGGAGATACAGTTCCATCAAATGAGTGTGGGGAACTGGTAGTAACTGAACCGCCTCTCGAGTCGAAAGCAGAAGCTTGTGTAGAGCGCGACGGAGCTAAAAACGAGCTAGGAGAGGAGAGACTTTCAGTCTCCGAAATCGACTGTGTTGTAGAGCAGGGCGCGCAGAGAAACGAAGTGCCGATCAGGGAAACTGCGCAGCCCGCGAGTTGTGATCAGCCAGGGCAGACCGACGAGGAGTGCGCGTAAGCTGTAGAGAGCGAGACTTGCGAAGGCGACAGCAAGCGACCAGAGCAGAGTCAGAATCGTTCGAGCCCTGATACCACGCTAGGTTGTATTCGCGAAAGCAACCCCAGTGCGAACGCGGACGTAGCACACATGACCCTCACGCTATCCGAAGCGCCCCAGCTGTCGAATGAGCTTGATCGTGCGCCGGTTAGCGCTGAGCAATGCGGCTCATCGGAGGACCCGTGTAACGTGAGTGGCGAGCCGCCAGAGGAAATGCCTAGCTTGAGGGCTGGCATGGGCGGTTGTTCGGATTTGAATGAAAGTGAGTCCTGCGCTGCTGGCCGCGATGCAGACGCGGCGCCGCACTTCGACGACACCCGTGTCCTACTAGCTCCGGTTACCGCTAGAACGTTGACCGCTAGCTTGCCAGAGCTCGCGCCGAAAGAAAGTAGGACTAGAGTATTCAAGTGCTGCCACCGAAAAACGCGGAAGGGCAGGCACGAGAAAGATTGCTGCCGTCGTAAGGAGAGCAAGCTGAAACGGTTGCAAAAAGAAAGCAGAAGGCTAGTATTCCAGCGCTGCCGACGAAAAACGCGAAAGGGCAGGCGCGAGAAAGAATGCTGCCATCGTAAGGAGAGCAAACTCCAAAGATTGCGAAAAGAAAGCACAAAGCATGTGTTTCAGTGCTGCCGTAGAAAAAAACGGAAAGGCAGGCGCGAGAAAGAAGCGAGAAAGTTGAAGCTATCGCGAAAGAGAAAGCGACTATCCCAAAGGCACAAATGCGCCCGTGCAAAGAAAATGCGTGATTGGTGCGCAACCCGTAAGGAGAGGGATAGGTTGTTCATGAAAGTGAGTGATTCATCCTCATGTAGGTATTTGAACAGAAACAGAAAGGTACGGTTGTTCCGTGAAACGGACAGCCGAAGTTTTAGTGAAAGGGGTGATCTCAACGGTAATGCTGATGGCTTAAGTCGAAGCCTATAACGTGAGAAGAAGCCTTTATTCACTAGTTGGTGTTTTTCTTCCTGACATAGGATTTTGAATAGCTAGATTGCATTGTATTATTTTTGTTTGAGAATGGTGTTTTTGAAAGCACGATTTTCAAATTTGTGGACGCGTTCCAAGTGCTGCTAAGCTGCCCTTTAATATAGATGGGGGCATAAGAGGGAAATAGTCTGGCATAACTTAGTGAAGATTGTGCCGTGCTTGCTGGCTGAACGGTTGAGTTTTTAGCGTGGTTGTCACGTTGTGGGTTGCCAGAAATCTCTCCTGAAGACAAGTTGCAGAGTGCCTTGGAAACCCGGACTTGCCAAGGACTTCTTCAGGCTGTTTGAGCTCAAGAGAAGCTGAGTTGAACGACCCCGGCTAGCAGCAACATCCCGATCCCTCCGGACAGCGGATGCAGTCCCCTGCCCTTCGGGATCTCCCTCCCCCGGCGGGGCAGTCTGTTACGTTTCTCCACCGAGAAGTGGGACAGCTGACGCGGCCACCGCATAGCAACAGGCAGAACCGCGAGCGGATCGGCCATTTCGACGCCGTTCATCGGCCGCGCAACGCTTCCTCCCGCCGACAAGTCTCAGCGTGTTCCTGCCACGCGCCAAATGTGTGTGCGTGCGTGTGTGTGCAAAAGCTGGCCAAGCCTGGAGCTCGAGGGAGAGAGCGTCGCCCTCTCCTGTCTGCAGGAGGTGGAGGAGATGAGGTCGGAACACCTGCGATTGAGTCATTCGTCGTGAACCAACATGTTTGGCTGTCCCTTTCCTGTGAGGGTTTACCCTTTCCCTGTGAACGGGAAAACCTATAAAAAGCAGCGGCCGACTCCGCTGGGACAGAGACTACTTTGACGCGCCGTTGGCACGACGCTAGACACCAGCTGTGTGAGAGTGTCTGTAATCTCTCCGGGTCAGCTTCACTGCCCGTTTCTTCCTGATGTTACAGTAAAGGTTGTTTCGTTAGAAGACGCCTCGTCTTTGCTGGCACCTTTGATGCCGTCCGCCGTCCACGAAGCCGCCAGGCCAACGCTACCAAGGGGCCGCGCGCCGAACCTAACCTTTCTGGTGGCAGCGGTACGCTACCCCGGCGCTCGCGACTCAAACCTAACACTACGTAGGAATGTCATTGGTAGAAGATATATCTGTATTGTGTATTATAATGCATAACCTCTGTCGAAAAGCGTGTATGGAAACTTGTTGTGCCTGCGATTTATGTGTACAAAAATCTTGATTTGTACGGATCTCAACTGGAACCAGTTTTGCGATCTACTATAAGGAACTCTGAGTACGCGTAATACTTGGAACATTCTGAAATCTCTCATCGGCACCACAGAGTCTAAATCTGCAACTCGGAAAAACTTGGCTAAAATATTACATTCCCACGATGGAACGGAGCAAGACATCCTGAATGAGATTAAGAAGCAATTCATCAACGGAAGTTTGTTACGTCCACACCACAACATACACCCGACGTACCAAGGGAGCCGGAATGAGGACCTAGATCGGCGTTTTACGATGACGAAACTACTGGCGTCCCTGGCGAAGCTCACCCGGAATAACATCCCTGGCAAGGACCGAATAACCAGCAAAATCTTACGCAACCTTAACCAGGAAGCAACGAAGTACCTCCTTGAGCAAATCAACAACAGATGGGAGACGGGGGACATGCCAGAAGCGTGGGAACACGCTGAGGTGATCATGATTCCCAAGCCCAACAAACCACCAGGACTTGGTAACCTGCGACCTATATCCCTCACTTCATGCGCTGGGAAGCTCTACGAGCACATGGTCCTGAGCCGCCTCACAAACCATTTGAAAGATGAAGGGCACATCTCTAATACGCTCTATGGATTCAGACAACACCTATCCGCACAAGATATCCTACTCCAACTCAAAGATGATATTATTGACCATCTTGACAAATACAGTAAGAGCATCATTCTTGCAATGGATATAAAGGGAGCGTTTGACAACGTTTCACACGCCGCAATTCTTCGCAACCTACAGGACACCAATTGCGGAGAGCGAGCATATAACTATGTTCATACATTCTTGACGAATCGTACGGCCACCATAAGGGTGGGGAATCTCAAGACGGACAAATTCCTGGTAGCGGACAAAGGCACCCCGCAAGGCTCTGTTATATCGCTATGATGAAACTCCCGAGGGATTTAGATAAAATCAGCGGCATACGACATGCTCTATATGCCGATGATACAACAATATGGATTCGAGGCGGCTGCCCAGGACAGAAGCAAGACGCCCTTCAGAAAGCCGTCGACTGCACGAAAGCCGAAGGACTGCTGCAGCTGAGGCTCTAAGGGAGCACTTCAGGTGAGGCTCAAAGGAAGTACCTTTGCAAGACAAACAGAACCACCTTTGCAGGCTGCGAAGTTCGAAACTGGGTTTGGGCCCACTGCGGAGGAGGGGCGCGCAGCGGGGTTTACGGAGCTTCTCCCAAAAGCACACCCCTGGAAAAGCCGAGCGCCAGGCCGGGGGACGCTTGTACCCATTTTTACCGGTGGGTGTCCGGCGGTGAGTTTCGAACTAACCACCTCCCGCAGCCGAGACGGGCGCTAAGACATTGCGGACTCATCTGCGCACCAGAGAAATCTGCACTCCTGGTTCTTAAAGCCAGAACTCGAGGAAGACCACCAAAAGATTACATTCCTGATCCGGAAATCTTTCTTCACGGAAGCCCTATCCCTCAAGCCGACTCTCTTCGCATTCTTGGCCCGAACATCCCAAAAGATGGATCAGGGTCCGCAACACTCCCGAGACTTCAGGCTACTGTTACTCAAGTGGCGCACCTGGTCCGCCGTGTGGCCAGCAGAAGACGCGGTATGAAAGAACAAGATACCATCCATATCATCCAGGCTCTCATCATAAGCCGCATAACACACGGAACACCATATTTAGATCTGAAGAAAGCAGATGTGGAAAAGCTCAACACTCTCATCCGTAAAGCCATCAAAATCGCCATCGGTATATCCGAACGTGCATATACGCCACGCCTCCTACACCTCGGCCTTCATAACACGATGGAGGTGCTTGCCGAGCCCACAAAGTAAACCAATTGGAACGCTTAGAACTAACAGAAACTGGACGTGCAACCCTCAAGAAACTGGGATACAGAGAAGGTTTAGAACAAAAAACACCAAGCAGCGCATCCCGGACGAAATCTGCTCATACATCACCGTAGCCCCCATCCCGCGAAATATGCATCCTACATACAACAAAGACCGGCGCCTGGCAAGAGTTCGGGCCCTGAACAAAGCGCACGGAACAAATCCGGAAGCGAGATACACTGATGCAGCAAAATACCCGGGAAGACAAGCCCCCTCCATTAGCATCATGGATTCCACATTTACAGAAAAGACCTCTGCAACTATTGCGACAATTGACACTGACGCAGCCGAAGAGGTCGCAATTGCATTGGCGGTCTCGACGAGCAAAGAACACGTCGTCATTCTCACTGATTCACAGTCTGCATGCAGAAACTACCAAAAGGGAAGAATTTCCAGCATAGCACTTCGAATCCTCCGTCGCACCACAACTCATCACCTTCCAGATACCTACATCATATGGACTCCGGGACACACTCATTTGGAAGGAAACGAGGCCGCCAACGGCTCAGCCCCATGATATGCTAACCGGGCTCCACGTCCAGAGAGATTTCGGAGCACACATGATGTACCCAAGAAATATAGTGACATCCTCCTGCATTACAGACTTAACAAGAAAATATTCCCCACCCCATAAGAAACTAACCAGACAAGAAGCAGTCACGCTCCGAAAAATACAAACCAACAGCCACGTCCACAGCACCTTACTACACAGAATCTCGCCCACCCCCTATATATATGAATGCACATTTTGCAACGTACCAAACACCCTACAACATATGGTGTGGGGATGCAAGGGACCAACTGGTACTATAACTACCATGGCCATAACCGAAGAGCAGTGGGAGACTCAGCTGTCAAGCCCCAGCCTGAAGGATCAGCGTAGTCTGGTCAGCCGGACTCGGGAGATGGATTGGGTCCACGGCTTCCTGGACTGAGGAGGCTGCCCACCTAGGGCTGAATATGTCACGCCTGCTCATAATAAATGTTTGTCTCTTATAGACTCGGACGCTGATGCAGAAATGCTATTAAGTGATCATTTAAAAAAAGAAAAAAAAACAATTACAACCCAAGTAGCACAAAGTGGGCTATGACGTGGGGGCCCGCGTTGGGCCCGTGAGGGCCGCCCATACGGGCCCCATGCGGGATTTGCAACACGTACCCGGAGGGGCCCCGCGTGGGCTGCCCAATTTCGCCGCGATCAGTCCCAAACTGTATCCGTGTGGGCAGCCCAAATGGGGCGGCCCGCATTCAGCTGAAATAGGGCTGCTCGCATTCAGCCCAGGTAGGCGAATGTGGGCAGCACACCAGAACCATTAATGGGTCCCACGTTTGTGCAGGCAGTGACATCCCATTGATCAAAGTTTTAATTTTGAAGTCGATTAATCCCTCCAATACCTGAATTGTACAGGCGCAGGATTTGCGAAAGCCAGTCCGTTTCGGGCTGACCCACGTGCTGCCCTCATGGTTTGAATCGGGCATTTCCAGGGCTGCCCAAGTTCCAATAATCAAGTGTGAAACATTAAGCACTATTTTGTTTTTGCTTGTATGCTACACTCAGTAACATGAGAGAAATTTATTCCGAACACTACAGTAATGTGAGCTGGACCACATCACCCCAATATGTTGGTCTGAATAATTATTTCGGTGCTGCGTGCAGAATAGTAATGTCGTAGGAAACATTTGGAGGTCGTTCAGTACATACTCGTAAAGCGGAACAGTTACTGTTGCATATTTTCTGTCGATACTGCATAATTAACGTAGTTTGTAGAGTAAACATAGATAGTCTTTATTCATTGCATAGATATGCTTAGGACAGTTATGTTAAACCTCCTGAAGAGGGTATTAGTGGCCGGTATAACATGATTTACATAAATAAAATGGTGCCTTAAAGACAGGGTGGAGACGTTTCAGAGCGGTATGCCCGCCTACGGCCAATTTGGGGCCCACTGCGGCCTTTCATGGGCCGCCCCAATTGGGCTGACCTTATTTTTACCGTATTGACTACGAATATATGTTGCATTTTCCCGCAGGTACCCCAAGAAATACCCGTGTGGGCAGCGTGGTGGTGTGCTCGATTTTCAGCCCAGCCGCAAACCATGTGGGACCTATTCGGGTTTTGCGTGGGCAGGCCCAATCGGACTAGCCCGTCGTCTATTTGCTTTAGGCCCACATTTGCATTGCATATGCCCTAAATTGCCCCGCAAGAGACCGATGCGGGCAGAAGCGGGAAGGAGTACTTGCATGCCCCACTAACGGCCATGCGGAAATTATCTAGGTTTTTGGTGGGCAGCCCTATTTGGGGCGGCCCAGGAATTTTCTGCATGAACTCCCCATTTTCGTCTGACCTTCCCTCAAGTACCGCTCAAGGGTCCCATGTAGGCAATGTGCAGGCATACCCGTATTTAGCCCCGCCGCGACCCATTGAGTGGGCAGCCCCAATTACATTAGCCCAGGTTTTTCCTACACAGAGCCGAAATTTTATTTGCATCGGCCCTAAAATTTCCCAAGCGGGACCCTTGAGGGCCAGATGTGGGAATATGTAATCAGTTAGCCCTTTCCGCGCCTATATGATGTCCAGATGGAAAAAGCAGGGGCAAGCCCAATTTGGGCTTGCCCGCTTGATCCCTAAAGGGGGCCCTCATGGGTGTTATATGTGGTTACCCAAGCCCAACTTGCCCATACGGGCCCCAGGTGGGCCGCGTAATGTGTGCTACTTGGGAACACTCTTAATTGAGAGAATTGAAACTTTTCTTTGCATGACTTGTGTTGGGCTGAATATTTTATGCTCATTCCCCGTTACCTTACAAATTCTAATCACGACTTCGCATGTCTATTTACTATCCAAGACAGTTTTGTTCGCTAACGTGAGTTCAGTTAACAATAGAAGATAAGTATACATACTCGTAAGGCATGTAGGACACCAGCTGGTTATCAGTGTACAGTCTTTGTCAAAAGTTTAGGTCCCAAAATGTTTGCTTCTGGGCCATACCACGTGGTTCACAATGAATTCCCAGTGTTCCAAATCCTCTGAAGCTGAGGATTTTTTGTCTTAGCCTCCATGAACTCCAAACGAACGCCACTACATGGTTTAAAAGCCGACCCCTGGGCTCAGACATTTATACAGACTGCAGACAAGCGACAATAAATAAATGAACTTCCACGATATTGGAATTTGCTAACATAACAATTGGGACTGCGCCGTGATCAGTAACAGAGCCGTCATCATTAGCATAGCCACCGGCTCTTCCGCGTCCGCAGATACTGATGCGAACGAGCGGCAAGCGGGGAGCATAATAGAAGAAGCCCAGCACATTAAAGCCAAAGTTTGAATATGTCAACGTTACCACAGCATGCGGTCGTTACTGCTACCACGGGGCTTCAAATGGCGACCGAGCAGTGTTTCCAGATCGCTCCAGCCGCAAAAGACCAAAGATGGCCTCCGTGACAGCCAAATTCTAGCCAAAAAAGCTTTGTTTCTGTCTACCCTGCTTGTATTGAACAGGGATAGGACAAGGAAACGTGCGCAGCAATTCCAGTCTGCCAGTCAAGCCATTTAACGCTGAATATCAGGGATATTGCTTTGGCTTCCACGCACTTCAGGCAATGACCTTTCCAGCACCGGTCGTCATCATGTGATCCTGCACTACCTTAGTACCTGTTTTCTCATCCACCCTTGGGTTTCGGTGCTGCCATGAGGACGGGATACTTACAGTCTCTTGTCGTTCAGGTTAGTACTCTCTATTGCCTCCGCACTGTTGTGCGATTTGCAATGCCTGAAAAAGCGGCACCGAGATCCAACTGTTCTTTGAGTATTGTGAACTTAGGACTCGATTCTTATCAATGCGTTTGCAATTGATTTCCTCTGCTATGTCCCGCTAGTTCTTCTCTGGTCAATAAACGGCTGATCCTGTCCGGGGATGTTGAAGAGAATCTCGGCACATTTTCTAAAGCAGAGCAACAAGAGCCTCTGCCAGCCATTCGTGCTTTACTAGAGTTACAGAAGGGCCAGAAACGGGTCTAACTCGAATTGCTAGAAACCAAGAAGAACCAGATATCGGTCGCTGAAAAACTTGCTACACTTACGGACCGAATTGTTAATTTGTTAAGATAGAAAATGACGTCACAGGTTTGGAGAATGTGGGCACTGATTTTGAATAACTTAAGACACATAATCTAGCCTTAACCACTAAGCTGGAGGTAGTCGTGGCTTATCAAGACGATCTTGAAAATAGATCAGGGAGGAACAACTTGCTCTTTTTTGGGCTGAAAGACAGCGACTGCGAAACTTGGGAAGAATCTGAAGGTGAAGTTGTCAGTGTTTGCAGTAAACATTTCGGCTTAACAATTGAATCGTCGGGAGTTGAGCGTGCTCAAAGGATTGGTAGTTTTTCTCCGGACAAGAATAGGCCGATTATTTTATAATTCTATTCCTTTAAAGACAAAGACAAGGTGCTCGCTAATGCATATAAAGGCAATGACACCTAAATGTCAGTTAGCGAGGACGTTTCTAGACATGTGTGTTTGAAAAGAAAGAAACTGTTTGACTTTGCTTAAAAACAAGACGACAAAAGGTATAGACCAACACCGATCTGTGACGTAAGCACGATGCGGTGGCGCTTCTATCGCTAGCTTGGCCCGACTGGGGGTGAAAAATAGGTTTAACGCCCATAGGAATACATGGAAGCGAAATACTCCAAAGCAGTTTTCTAATTTCACAGGTCATCTGTGATGTTATTATTCGGTACAGAGCAACCATGAACATCCTGGAACAGAGCACGAAAGTATGAAATCTCATTAACGAGGCGAAGTATTTTTAAAACACCGGGAAACGTATGCGGGTGCGAGTTGGGAGGGCGACCCTTAGAAACACATGTAAACACAACTTACCGCAACATTTTACTCAGTTCAGCAGCGTTGAACCCTTCTCATTTTTTGGTGAACGTCTTGTATGACGCCCCGACATCATGTTGCATGGCATACAACATTCCCTTGCAAGTGCTGCAAGTCTGGCGACTTGCGGGACCGTTCACAGCACTATAAACTGACCGCGCACAATTGCAGACAGCAATGCACCACCGGCGCTGTCGCTAGCAGACGCTCCGGAGTTGGAGGCGGTCGCGGTGGGTATCGCCAGCTGCGCTGTCGTCTGCTGCAATGGCGAATCTCGTTCGGTTCATATTGTCATATGGCGTTTGACAACTGCTTTTTAAATGTAATTCTGTCTAGCACGTATCACTGGAGCGACAGTATTATCAAGCTTATTTACCTTATGCGGCAGCATATCAGACTGTAAGCAAAGCTGCGCGATTCGCTACACCCAGCTTGCCTCTTGGCGGTGTCTGGATTCATAACACAGGTTATTCGGGGAGTTTTAAAAGTCGACTGCTTCCGTAATGACGCACCCTACTTTATCACACATTTCTTCAAAGCGCTGGTTAACGTTTAACGACCGGCCACCACTTCTGATGCTCTGCGAAATGAGAAAAATGTTCCGGTAAGTTCTGTTTACATGTATTTCTACGGGTCGCCCTCCCAACTCGCACCCCCCTACGTTTCGCGCTGTTTTAAAAATACTTCGCCTCTGTAATGAGATTTCATACTTTCACTATCTGTTCTATGATGTTCAAGGTTTCTCTGTACCGAATAACGACATCATAGGCGCTCTCTGAAATGAGAACACTGAAATGAAATCTTTCGCTTCCATGTATTCCTATGGGCGCTAAGCCTATTTTTCACCCCAAGTCGGCTGCGGCGCCGCGAGCGCCCCCTTTGTTTGTAAACACGGTGTTGGTCTATAAGCTTCGTTTCAAGAAATTGATTATAGGAAGGATAACTTTCATTTATAACACAACTTCTGGCCGGATAGAAAGTGTCGAACAACAATAACAATCCAAATCCGTTATGCCGAAAAGCATAACTGAAAATTACGAGCTTAAGTTCATTGTTAACTGTCAAAGCATCAAAAACAAAAAGTAAGAATTGTTCGCTCCGATAGCTAACGACTAAAGCCGATATAGTACTAGGTACTGAATCTTGGCTGGATGGAACAATTTTTGTTGCCGAAATATTGCTGCTGAGCGGCTGTGGTTTCCATCAGTTTGTCAGTTTCCCTTCGAGGTATGCGCTACCGTTCTTGATCTTGTGCTCTGTAATAACCCTGAAATTGTTAACCCAGTAACAATTCCTGGTATAAGCGATCATGAGGTTGTTATCGGTAGTATTCTTTGTAGGCCTTTAAAACTTCATAACCCGCTTTCATGTAAGGTTCTTGTATATGATCAAGGCAACTTTGAAGGCATAACACCGGATCTGTTCGCTTTTCTACCTGAGTTTGAAGACTGCTCTCAATGCATGGAAATGAATAGCCTATGGAACATTTTCAAGTCTGAACTTACATCTCTCTTTCATAGACATGTATCGCTCAAAACGATTACTGTAAAAGGCAGAAAAGGTAAACCATGGTTCAATAAGCACATACCGGCACTTGTCAATAAAAAGTGCCGACTTTATCAGCTCTACAGGGAAGGGCTTTTTAATGGGGGCTTCAAATCAGTATTTGCAGAGGGCTACAAAAGAAGCTTCCAACATTTCATGCAGTGCTTTCCTGAACTCATGCCTGATTGTAATCTCGGAGAGCTGGGGGCTTTCACTACTTCAGCGTCTCAATCCGTCCTCTGCTCCAGGGCCAGACGCAATATCTAATCATGTTTTGAAGAAATGTGCCCGAGCCCTGACGCCTTTCCTTGTTATTTTGGCTAACAAGTCGCTACATGACAATGAACTACCATCGGAATGGAAGTGCGCGAATGTAGTACCCATTCCAACAAACAATTGGTTATCAACTATCGTCCCATCTCTCTAACAAGTGTATGTTGCAAATCCTTGAAACACATACTTTATAGCGCGATTATGAAGCACCTAGAAAATAGTAAATTTTTCTCGCAATACCAACACGGCTTTAGGTGCAAATTGTCGTGCGTCACCCACTTGTGGGAATTTTCAAATGACATCTTTGTCGTGATAAAAGCATTTAAGTTGATTCTTTATTTGTGCATTTGAAAAGGCATTTCACACCGTTCCGCACGTTCTCTTATTGCACAAAATGTATGTTCTTGGTTTACCTGCCCCTCTTATGATCTTATCCAGTAGGTACAAGATAACTTATCGAAAAGAACACAGTGTGTTCTAGTTAACGATACATCCTCCTCATCTGTTGATGTGACGTAGGGAGGGCCACAAGGATCAGTTTTAGGGCCGCCCTTTAACGGCGGATAAGATCCTTGGTTTGTGGCCACGGCAGTCGACCGCCTTTAAGGCATACAGGGCACTGTTTAGTTTTCTAACAACCACCGGCTTGAGTGACAAACTGTGACTTTACTCCACGTCCCCTTTCTCTACCCCTCTTTAATCCCCTAATCCGTTTTACCCAGTGTAGCCAACCGGAGGCCTTTCTGGTTAACGCGCCTGCCTTCCATCCTCATCCCTATCTATCTATAATAATGATCTATACGCTGACCATTGTGTAATTTACAGATCCATTCATAATTCAGGTGATATTGGCAGTCTGCACGGTGATTTGAACTATATGGCATCATGGTCTGATATGTGCAAAATGCGCCTCATTATCAAGAAATGCTGTTACGCGAAAACGACCTTCCTTCCCCTCCCACATTAATGGCAACTCCCTTATCGGTGTTGATAATTTCAAGTATTTAGGCGTAGACTTCTCGTACGAATGTTCGTGGAACAAACATGTAGACCACTTGGCTAACAAAGCAAGAACTGTATTGAATTTTTTAGTAGAAAGTTCAAAACTGCACACCTTACCCTCAAAGAAGCATTCTATCTCAATAATATACGCTCTATTCTAGAATATGCATGCCCAATCTGGGACCCACATATGGACAACCTGATTAACAAACTAGAACGCATTCATAACCGCGCCGCACTTTTCGTAACTAACAATTATAACTTTGGCTCCTGCATAAAAACTTTAAAACCGAGCTTGGGCGGCAGCCCTTGTACCAAAGAAAAAAATTCTTAAGACGGAAATTTTTGCACAATGTGTTTCATGGTGACACTGGACAAGACAAAGGTATTTACGTTATGGCCCCGTTTCCACTAGAAATGTTCCTCTAAAAATGTTATAAGGATCTCTAGCCGCACGAATGTATTTGCTCACTCATTTTTTCCTTTAAGGTAAACTAATCGAATCTACTGCCCGAAAGGGTAGTCAATGTCCATCGCCTTTCACTCAGCCTGGGTTGAAGTGTGTTTTCGTGAGTCTCGTTACATTTTTCACTATGTTTATTATGAATTTCATTGTATATTAAATTCCTTTTTTTTATTATTGCTCTTGTGGTGCTTGGTCGTTTCTTCTTTTTTTTTTTTGTCCCTGACTTTTCTTTCTTGACATACAATATTTGTAATCGTCCTACAAAAATGTCCAACGGGAGATGTAGGGGTACGCATAAATAAATAAATAAATTCGATTGCATATTGATGTAATTTTCCGCACGTATGTCTAAATAAACTTTTTCAAGCATGACCTCTGAAATAGCGCGCGCAGCGTGGTTTCTCACATTGCGGGCACCATCCGGAAGACACGAGCGGCTAAAAGCAGGTGCTGCATCAGTTCAAAAGGAGCAGCAAAGCCCGCATGGAATCAAATTCATGATACGGAAGAGGGGCCTCATCACGAATGCAATTTCTTATTTTTCTCAAAGGCAAAAAAAAAAAACAAATCGCCGAAATTGCACCTTGCATTTAAATCGCTCACCAATGGTACATATTCAGCAGTTCAGGTCGTTAAAGCTCATAAAACATTTTGCAGAATAGAGAGTAATAAATACTTAAAAACATCCCTAATCTACACGACAAAATTTTGTACAATAAATAAAAGGAAGCCTACAGTGAAGAATGTTCGGAAAATTGAGTTGATTGGATGTGGAATTGCTTTATGTATACAAAGTGTATACGAACGGCTAGCACTTTTAAATAGGTTGAAGACACTTGCAGCGGCCTCCGTCTTGGCCAGGCCAAAGTTCACTTGGAAGAGCGCTTCGAATGTGTCGTTAAAGAGACTATTTCGATAGGGTTGTGCGAATATTTGGTAAGTTAAGTTTTCTCACTGAATCGAATTGTACAATAGATAAAAGGAAGCCTACAGTGAAGAATATTCGGAAAATTGAGTTGATTGGATGTGGAATTGCTTTATGTATACAAAGTGTATACGAGCGACTAGCACTTTTAAATAGGTTGAAGACACTTGCAGCGGCCTCCATCTTGGCCAGGCCAAAGTTCACTTGGAAGAGCGCTTCGAATGTGTCGTTAAACAGACTATTTCGATAGGGTTGTGCGAATATTTGGTAAGTTAAGTTTTCTCACTGAATCGAATTGTACAACAGATAAAAGGAAGCCTACAGTGAAGAATTTTCGCAAAATTGAGTTGATTGAATGTGGAATTGCTTTATGTATACAAAGTGTATACGAGCGATTAGCACTTTTAAAATTGGTTGAAGACACTTGCAGCGGCCTCCATCTTGGCCAGGCCAAAGTTCACTTGGAAGAGCGCTTCGAATGTGTCGTTAAACAGACTATTTCGATAGGGTTGTGCGAATATTTGGTAAGTTACGTTTTCTCACTGAATCGAATTGTACAATAGATAAAAGGAAGCCTACAGTGAAGAATATTCGGAAAATTGAGTTGATTGGATGTGGAATTGCTTTATGCATACAAAGTGTATACGAGCGACTAGCACTTTTAAATAGGTTGAAGACACTTGCAGCGGCCTCCATCTTGGCCAGGCCAAAGTTCACTTGGAAGAGCGCTTCGAATGTGTCGTTAAACAGACTATTTCGATAGGGTTGTGTGAATATTTGGTAAGTTAGGTTTTCTCACTGAATCGAATTGTACAATAGATAAAAGGAAGCCTACAGTGAAGAATATTCGGAAAATTGAGTTGATTGGATGTGGAATTGCTTTATGTATACAAAGTGTATACGAGCGACTAGCACTTTTAAATAGGTTGAAGACACTTGCAGCGGCCTCCATCTTGGCCAGGCCAAAGTTCACTTGGAAGAGCGCTTCGAATGTGTCGTTAAACAGACTATTTCGATAGGGTTGTGCGAATATTTGGTAAGTTAGGTTTCCTCACTGAATCGAATTGTACAATAGATAAAACGAAGCCTACAGTGAAGAATATTCGGAAAATTGAGTTGATTGGATGTGGAATTGCTTTATGTATACAAAGTGTATACGAGCGACTAGCACTTTTAAATAGGTTGAAGACACTTGCAGCGGCCTCCATCTTGGCCAGGCCAAAGTTCACTTGGAAGAGCGCTTCGAATGTGTCGTTAAACAGACTATTTCGATAGGGTTGTGCGAATATTTGGTAAGTTACGTTTTCTCACTGAATCGAATTGTACAATAGATAAAAGGAAGCCTACAGTGAAGAATATTCGGAAAATTGAGTTGATTGGATGTGGAATTGCTTTATGTATACAAAGTGTATACGAGCGACTAGCACTTTTAAATAGGTTGAAGACACTTGCAGCGGCCTCCATCTTGGCCAGGCGAAAGTTCACTTGGAAGAGCGCTTCGAATGTGTCGTTAAACAGACTATTTCGATAGGGTTGTGCGAATATTTGGTAAGTTAGGTTTTCTCACTGAATCGAATTGTACAATAGATAAAAGGAAGCCTACAGTGAAGAATATTCGGAAAATTGAGTTGATTGGATGTGGAATTGCTTTATGTATACAAAGTGCATACGAGCGACTAGCACTTTTAAATAGGTTGAAGACACTTGCAGCGGCCTCCATCTTGGCCAGGCCAAAGTTCACTTGGAAGAGCGCTTCGAATGTGTCGTTAAACAGACTATTTCGATAGGGTTGTGCGAATATTTGGTAAGTTACGTTTTCTCACTGAATCGAATTGTACAATAGATAAAAGGAAGCCTACAGTGAAGAATATTCGGAAAATTGAGTTGATTGGATGTGGAATTGCTTTATGTATACAAAGTGTATACGAGCGACTAGCACTTTTAAATAGGTTGAAGACACTTGCAGCGGCCTCCATCTTGGCCAGGCCAAAGTTCACTTGGAAGAGCGCTTCGAATGTGTCGTTAAACAGACTATTTCGATAGGGTTGTGCGAATATTTGGTAAGTTAGGTTTCCTCACTGAATCGAATTGTACAATAGATAAAACGAAGCCTACAGTGAAGAATATTCGGAAAATTGAGTTGATTGGATGTGGAATTGCTTTATGTATACAAAGTGTATACGAGCGACTAGCACTTTTAAATAGGTTGAAGACACTTGCAGCGGCCTCCATCTTGGCCAGGCCAAAGTTCACTTGGAAGAGCGCTTCGAATGTGTCGTTAAACAGACTATTTCGATAGGGTTGTGCGAATATTTGGTAAGTTAAGTTTTCTCACTGAATCGAATTGTACAACAGATAAAAGGAAGCCTACAGTGAAGAATTTTCGGAAAATTGAGTTGATTGGATGTGGAATTGCTTTATGTATACAAAGTGTATACGAGCGATTAGCACTTTTAAATAGGTTGAAGACACTTGCAGCGGCCTCCATCTTGGCCAGGCCAAAGTTCACTTGGAAGAGCGCTTCGAATGTGTCGTTAAACAGACTATTTCGATAGGGTTGTGCGAAATTTGGTAAGTTAAGTTTTCTCACTGAATCGAATACGAATCGAGTATTTGCTTTTGAAAATATGGTGTGCGAAGCGCCAGCGGTAAAGCTGTGGCAGGGTGAAACTTGTGGAGTTAACGCTATCGTTTTTAAGACTCAACACTAATCTCCACCAAGGAGCCGCAACATCAGTTCAGCATGTTACCACTATGAGAGTATAATGCCAAAAGTTTCTTTGTACTGTTCATGATGAAAGAGAATAAACCAGAACCATACCTCAGTACGTGAAATGGGCGATAACACGTATGAGCCATGGCAGCCGAGACCGGGTATCAAGCCATGGCTGCTAAACTTGGCTAAACTCTGCCTCGTCGTCCAGTCTTAAAAGCGATGATGAGCATTACGACCGCGGTTACAGAAATTTATCGCGTAGCAGGACTGACCTCTCCACGCCGCGCATACTTGCAGGATGGCGCGGACCGTCGGCGTGAGTCCTCTTTTTCGACATTGGAGTCCTACCAGTTATTCGAAAATTATTCAGAAAGTCCATAACATATTCGCGTTGTTGGAACCACTGGCAAAATACTCTGTTTAATTCATTCCAAGGATAGAATTTCGAGATATTTGCTTTGCTATTCGAAATTTTCGAATATTCGCACAGCCCTATATTTCGCAGGTCGGTTTTAGTGAGTGATACCTGGCTGAAAACTCGTTCAACGGCGGCGTTTGACCCGGCTAGTGATAACAAAGAGAGCACCGGCTTAGGAGTCAGTGGCAACGTTCGATTGCAGGACACATTTTCTGCATATTTCACGCTTACCCCGAATGCGTTTGTGGACTTTATACCTAATCTCCGACTTTAGTTTGGGTCGGAGCTTGGGAGGGCCCGAGGCCTGCCACTGAAAGAACTTGTTCATTTGCCCAAATTCAGCGATGATCGGGCTTAGAAATTAAAAAAAAAAAGAAATTTATAGACGAAAATGTATAACTCAAGAGTAGGCACATAGCGGCGAGGAAAGTCCTCTCGCAAACTCGGATAACATCCATGCAGCACACTTTGACTGTTAATAGCGTAATCTGACAACCCGGGTTGTAAGTGGCATACAGGGCTCTATCAGCCTCATTGGCATCCCGGGGAAGCAGGTGCTCACTTCGCCTGCCGAAATGGTATACCGGCTTCTGTTTGATATTTGCACTCGTTTGATTGCTCAGGCGAAGTCACACCGTTTTTCTCGTCTGTGACTTGGATACATCTGCATAAAACCTGCGAAGCGGCAGCTTTTGGCTCCGCCGGGGCGCAAGCGACATTGAGTAAATCTGTCTTGTACGTCGACTGTTTCCTAGGATGCCCAGAGACGGCGGATCCATTATTCGTGTGCTACTTATGATGCGTGAAAAACGCGCCCTCTCCTCATACGTTTGTCGGTCATCAGGCAGATGCGAAGTGATAGCACCTACTAAATCGGAATGACTGCGCATACTTTGCACGCGACAATCTCGACGCTTCAGAAAACTGGGCCAACGCGCGTCATCTGCAAGCGCTCGTATTCGAATGGCGCCGCGCGTCCTGCACGCTTCGCAAGTCGCAACTCCTGAGTTCACCCGTCCCGATGTATGGATAGTGCGCGCTTTTAAAGCACGCGCGTCGGCGAACCAACGCCAAAGGGAAGCCCATAGAGCAGCGCGTGCACAGAGCGCCTGCACGCTACATTGCCGGCGTCTTCTGTCTTCTCCTTGGACCGGTGGCGCGTAAAATGACGTTTTGAAGCGGAGCAAAGCACGGCGTGTCGCGCGTGCTACGCGCCTGTGCCAACGCCCGGCCGCGCGCTCTACCGACGTTCGCGCCGAGCCTGCCACGGTCGGCTGCTCCTGTCACGTCTTCCATGTCGCACGGGCTGTCGCGGCGTTCTGCTCGAGAAGCCGTGAGCCATGAAAAATGACGCCGCTTTTCCGCGCTTTCACCAGGCTTTTTACCCTCGCTCCTATTCTTCTCTCTCATGCTTACTTCCTGCTCTTTTTTTTTTTTTTCTCCGTCTCGCTACATGCCTAAACACTCGAGCGAGTCGTCGTCATTCTCGCTGTCTTTACCTCTGGCCTGGGTGAAAAGCAGAGTTGGGTAGGGGAGTGAAGGAAGGCAGGAAACTATGGACAGCATTTCACAAGGAAACGAAAACCTGAGACGAAGCCGCGCTCGTCTTTTCCAGCAGCGGTATTGAAAGGCGAGTGCTGCTTCTTGCGCTGCGGCGGTGGCTTTCCGGGGCGAAAAAACGCCCGCCAAAAGATTGTTTTTCGGTTGCGCGCCTGGGTATAAACGGCTGCCTCTCTCTCCCCAACGCAGACGTCTGACAAGCCGGCGAGCACACACGCGCGCCACCGGCGTCATGTCCCGCACACGGCCACGCCATATGCTCTTCCCCCGCGCGGCCTTTTGTTTCGCGTCACTTTTTGTTTGCAGGAGCACGTTTTCTTCGGCCGCGGCACGGCAGAATAAGAACAATGCAGCTGAAAAAAAAATAATAATAATTCTGGGCGACGAGTTTTTGTTACCTTTTTCGAGCCCAATGACGGGATCCACCACAACGCTGCCTTACTGTCTCCCTTAGTCGACTACGACAGTACGATATATATATATATATATATATATATATATATATATATATATATATATATATATATATATATATATATATATATATATATATGCGTAATAGAAAAAATAAGCAGGGCTTCCCAAAGCGGTCGTAAACGGAGGGTAACGGGACGGACGACTTTAAACGATATCCCCTTTGTGTTTTTCAGGTGCACGATCGGGATGGGTGAAAAAAAGACGCCAAATTTTCTGAATAGTAGGAGTGGGGGGGGGGGGGGGGGGGGGGGAGGGACATCAGCTCCAAACTTCGTGGTCTCTGGGATAGCATTAGGGTTTATTCCTTTTCCTTATTTTTGCCATTTCTCTGTTGCCGCAATTTTTGCGAAGAAAACGATTTTGTTTATATTGCGGGTGAGATTTGAGTTTTCTAAAAGGCTGGTAGAGGCAAATTCAATCAGGGATTAAAAATAAAAACTTTAATCCTTATAAAACCTTATTCGTAAAAAAACGATACTCTTTAAATGCCAATTATTTTGCTTATATTCAGGCACTGAAGCTCTTGACCGATTCCTCTTGTAATGCGTAAGTAGTTACTATGCTTTCACTCAATAGAGCATCAAAGGCCGCGTTCTCCAGAAAATCAGGTGTTGGCTTTGTGAGCGCAAAATCACGACATGTCTCTGGCGAGTGGTAACTGGCAGGTCACTTGGCCGAGCCCTGATTGGTTGATGGGTAGTGTGACGTGATGTCATCAGACCACATGACATGGCCGAGTACGCAAGGCAGGAGCTCTTAACACAGGCGGCACCTTTGAGATGGGAGCGTAAAATCGGACGCAAACCCGGGACTCTTGGATCCCGCCTCGGACGCGCTGCCCCTTGGAGGAGGAGGGCGATAAGCCTTTAATTAACCATTGTAAAGTTGTTGGTCAGTTGCCATCCCCTTCGGGCGGTGTCCTCCGTCCAGCACCCCATTGGCTACATTTTGGGCGTTATCCAATATCCAGTATATAGTGTGGGGAAGATAAGGATTTCGCAGAACAGATTTCGGAAAGTGTGAGGCCGAGGCTGTGTGTGAGAGGGGGGGGGGAGGTGAGTGTGCTTCGCTGGTATCTGTACTGTTCAAGGCTGAGTGTTAAAGGATCGGTGGGTGGTACTACTATTACGTTATTGTTCTCTTGTAAATTCCCGACCAGATTCACTGGCATCTTCCCCTCGTTTCGGGCTGGTCGGGTCTCGGGCGTGGCCGCGCTCGTTACCAGGAAGGGAAGAATGACCCTAGTGCACAGACACATCAAATCAGTGACTGTCTGTGTAACTGTTGATAGGCCAGGTGCACACGCCTAGGATGCCGCTTGTGTATGCATTTTGGTGTCCTCATTTTACGGGTCACAAACATGCAGCGGATGAGAAGGCCAATAGCTTCCTCTTTTGCTTGCTGCTCGAGCGCGTGTAAATTGAACCTGGCATTTGTTTGTCGTTGGAAAGCACAACCGAGACTATTCAGAGCTTCCTTGTCTGGTTAGTAAGCATATGCTATTGCGGCGTGGTTACACCATGGATTTATATTGTGACACCTAGAAAGAGACGCTGACGCGAAAGGAAAGACGATGAGGACGAAGAAAAGGCTCGTGCCGATAGACTAGCAAGCGGACTCGACTGGCTTCGGATGCTCCTCCTACGGGCAATTAAATCTCGCTCGTAACGTCTTGGTGGAGGTGCAGGGCACAAGTTCACCTGATACCTCGGAAACGGAACCCCAGCTTAAACCACACCGCAGTCGCTGTCTTACTGGCCTGCCACCACCTGTGCTTACGATATCTCACGACGGCGAAGCTCCGAGGACCGTGCAGAGTAACTCATGAAAGCTTCACCAGGAGCGCCTTCATGGACTCATCCAGCGAAGATGTGGACGAGTGATTGACCCATCAGCAACGGGTGAGCCACTACAGTAAGTGGGACTAGTCTGATATGGACTTAGCGTAGTACGACAGCGACGAAGACACTTGCACGACATGGGATCGCTTCGTGAATAAGATTATGAAGTGCTTCGGTGATACCAAGAAGAGAGCTGAACCCTCTGAGAGAGCTCAGATTCTTTACAAGGCATATACACATAGAGTCTTCCTCTCTCGAGGTGAAAGGACGAGTACGTCATTGCGTCCGACAAAACCATGCAATACTTTACATAGATCTGCGGTCATATTGGACGTGTCGGCGCTTAGAACAAAGCGATCATCTCTCTTCTTGTTTGCCCTAAGACGGAATGACCCTGTACATCTAGGAGGTCGAGCTGCTTCTCTCTCCTTGCATGACGGAAGATGACAAAGTTGGCCATCTACTAAAAGCGTTTACAGAAGATATCGACAAATGAAGCCTCGACTCCGTGACTGACGTAATTAGGCAGTGGCGAAAATTTTAGGCGCTGAAAATCCATCGCATCACACCCAGGTTCGATCGTCTGGCTAGCGTGACGTCGGTGGCTGGTATTGACATTTCTAACGTAACAGCGTCAACTGACTTGGCATCCACAACTCGCCAGATCATACAGGAAGAATTTGTCAGGTCGCTAGAGTTCGCTAGAGCGCTCCCTCCATCCTATCCATCGAGTGCGCCTCCGGCAGCCGTCATTAAGCAGCAGATTGACGAATGCCGGGAACCACAGCGGCTGCGACAGAGAAACACGCCGAAAGTGGTACCGAGGAAATGGGACCGCTACTACCGGCTGTCACCTATTGCGTATGACAACGTACGACGCAATGTTTTGTGTGGGGACTAAAACCCCTCAATAAACTAAAAGTAGCGCCATCTCCTCTCTCCTCCTCCGGCGGCGCTGCTCCTCCTCTCGCATTTCGACCGTGGCTCCACCTACGGGGTGCGCGACTAGTGCGCGCTCTCCGGAGCAGGCGCTGGTCACGGCCGTCTCGATCAGCGCCGCGCGCGCGCCGATCGAGGCGGCCGTGCGCCGGGTCTCACCAGAGCCTTGCATTTTGCCGCAATGTGTTCAGGTTAAAATATTACTCACTGCTGAAACATAATTACCGAATGTTGGCAGGGATTTCCCGCCAGAATAGTTTCAGCTGTGAGTGTCATACACCACATATACGCGATTTCGGCGTTGGTTCAACTCGCCGTCATCTCCGTGTGTCCGTAGTTCGTAACATTTGGCCACTCAGCGGCATGCTTTATAAAATTTGTAACTAGGCGGCGGACAGGAACAATTTTGGAACAGTCTGTGTATGGTTTCTTCGCAGCGTTGACTGGATTGCGAGCTGCCGGTAAACTTGAGAAGTGTGGCAGCAGCTGTCTTCCATGTATTTTCAACTTCAGCTGCAGATCAAATTAACTATAGGCGGCGGAAGCTGCAGTCTGTGTGGAGTCTTTGCAGCTTTGATTGACAATTGTGAGCTACCGGTAAACTTGGGGAGGGAGGTAGCAGTTATTTTTTTTACATTTGGCGTTGAGACAGTGCCGTGTTCAGCTGCCATGGTGTGTCACCATACGTACACGATTTTGGCGTCGATTTAACTCGCCTTCACCTCCTTGAGTCCGTCAGCCGTTGACAAAAGTGCGCAACATGCTTGAAAAAAATTAACTTGGCTGCGGAAGCTGCAGTCTGTGTGGTTTCTTTGCAGGTTGGACTGAATTGTAAGCTACGTGAAACTTGAGAAGCGTGGTAGCAGTTTTTTTTAATTATTTTGCGCTGAAACGGTTCCGTTTTGAACTGTGAGTGTGTGACACCATTCGTACGCGATGTCTGCGTTGGTTGAACTCGCCTTCACCACCGTGCTTCTATCAACCGCCGGCCAAAGAGCGCAACATGCTTGAAAAAAAAAAATTAAATAGCCAGCGGGAACGATTTAGTAGCAGTCCGCGTGGCAGCAAAACACACGGCGATATGTGCCGCGCGCGCGCCGCCCGCCCCGCTGGAAAGGAGGAAGCTGCACGCCCAGCAAAAAAAAAAAAAGCGCGCGCGCGCACGTGACGGCGCTCGGCCAATGAGAGGGTCGAACGACGAAGGAGAGCGCAGGAGAGGAGGCGGGCGGCAAACTTCACATGTTGGCGCTACTTTTAGTTTATTGAGGGGCTTTAGTGGGGACTATTTGCCAACGCCGCCTGTTCCTCGACCTCTGCTTGTGTGCTACCCCTGCGGCCACTCCGGCCCATATTCGTGATTCTGCCCTCGTCGCCAAACACCCCATTATGGTTCCTCACCATGCTCCTCACATAAAAATTGCCGCCACATAGCCCCTCTCGGCGTCCGCCCTGCACTCCTGTTCCCGGAGACCTGTGGCTTGCGCCTTTGCGGGATCGTTCACTGGCATCTGAGCGTGACGCCACCTACAACTCGACGCACGCTCCGCTCTCCCATGTTCCCGGCGCCGCTTCCATCCGCCGGAAAAGTAGTCAGTGCGCAACCGAAGCGGGTCGCTGGACGTCCGCTGCCCCGCTTGTAGTCATGCTACGCAACGAGCTGCACGTATTAGTTTACGCCTGTCATGGCTTTGGTTGATACGGGCGCCACCGTGTGCGCTATGAGTGCTGCTTTCAAGTGTCGCCTTAGACGTGGTGTTTCAGTGGGACAAAAATATCGAGTTTTGTGGTATGACTGACGAACTGTTCCCTGCTACAAAATCGTGCCATGTTCAAGTTTCTTTGGGTGACGAAGTGTTCAGTGCAGAAATGGGTGGTGCTTTCCCGATCAATGTGTCTCTTTCGGCACGTCACACTCCTCCGGGCATAGAGTTTCTTACACTAACTAGAGGGAAAGCTGAGGGCGCTGCACTTCAGCCACCATCGCTGCGCTAGGAGTCATGGGCCGATGTGCTACTTGTTGCGGGACAGTCGGTTTTTCTCGGATTCATAGAGTGGCGTTACTATGATGTTTTTTTATCATCATCATCATCTCGAGGTGCGTACATAGACCGCAAAAGCCATAGTAACGAAGGCGCAAAAGAAGACGTCGCAAATAAAAGGTTTCTGTTTCCCGAGTTGCCACTAAAAATTTCCTTAAGTGATTGCGCAACCATAAATATTTCGAAAAC
Source organism: Amblyomma maculatum (assembly GCF_055883805.1). NCBI lineage: Eukaryota > Metazoa > Arthropoda > Arachnida > Ixodida > Ixodidae > Amblyomma > Amblyomma maculatum. Next base: position 284,394,030 of record NC_139344.1, on the reverse strand, counting down.
TTTCTTTTCCTTTCAAAATGCGCCTATTAAGTGCAAAATATTGGTATTTGTGCTGCTCAAAACTAAGCGAATAGGAGAAAGAGCCATCGCTTATATTGGATAAATCTCACACTGACATGCTGTTTCTCTCCCTTTTTGAAATTTATAGTCACAATGTTCAATCTTAGGACATTATTTATGGTAGAACAACGTTTATCTTTGCATTAGTTTTGGCCACATTTTGGCCAAAAGTTGTAGTCCTGCACTCGGCAGCTCTCTGGCCCATGATGCTTTGAACGCCCATGGTGGCTCAACTGGTCGTCTGGAAACTCCATGTAAACTCCCATAGATGGCAGCAGAGCTTAACCTCTAGGTAAGAGTAAGAAACTCTATGCCTCCGGGTGGTTGCATACGACTGCATGCTGATGTGTATGTGCGAAATTGCAGAGGCAGAAATTCAGGGCTAAGAAGCGAGTAGCAAGGTGCATATAGCCGAACGTGCTCAAGGGGGGCCGCAGACTGCAGCCATTAACGCCGTCGCGTCATACCACGAAAGACTAAGGTTAGTGCCAGCTAAAATTTTGCTGGCTGTCCAAAAATTATTTTGCGCCGTGCGGTTGAGGCTATATTATGAAAAGCGCTAGCTCACACACACACACACACACACACACACACACACACACACACACACACACACACACACACACACACACACACACACACACACACACACACACACACACACACACACACACACACACACACACACGCACACGCGCACGCACACGCACGCACGCACACACATACAGACGCACGCACACGCACACAGACAAGCGCACACACACACATACGCACACGCACACACACGCGCACACACACATACACACACACGCGGGCGCGCGCGCGCAAGTGCGCAGGCAAACGGATACTTTATATCGCGATAATAAAGACCGTCGACGTCAAAGATGAGCCCCATTGTTAAATTTCGGACGTGAAGGATACGCATTCAGAGCCTCCTGAATTATCTTTCGGCAGAACACATTCATAAAATGACGCCTATTGAATTTCGCATATTTATAATGTTGAAGAAGTTAACATTGTTTTGTCGGCATTACGACACATAACTACTTTGTTATGTAGTTAAGCAATGCTGGAAAGCCAATTCAACGAGCTTAAAAAGCGCATTTTTGGCATGAAAATGCATAGGGATGGCCTTCAAATGCATCGGGGCCGTAGTTCAAATGCTGCCGTCACATTCAGGAGTGTAATTCCTCGTTCATGCATTTCTGAAGGTAATATCCCCTTCCGTTGCTGCTGTGGAGGAGTGGAAAAGGCAAGTGGTGGTGGGGATTAATGCCTTTTATTCCTCAATTGTTTTAAGGTTTTCGTTTTCATTGAATGTTGCCTCTTTTCCTTAGAACGTGGCGCTTCATTGTCAAGCCTGAATAATCCTGTCTGGATTTTAGATGCAGGTTGGAATGACTCAACAGTATGCACGTAGGCAACATTTACTCTCACACCTCGTACTTAAAAACGACTGGACCTCCTCCATATGCTTCGAAAGGTCAGTATGTTCTGAAAGCTTAGACGTAGTTACCAAATCCCCATTTTGATCAGGATCTCTCACCCGAACAACCCAGTCTAACGGAGCATCCCTCGTTCTCAGCAAAGTTTAACTGTCGTCATGAAAAGCATGGATGCACTAGTAAGAAACTTCACTAATCACCAAGCACGTTGCTATTCATGAGCAGCGCAGTGCCAGGGCGTGCTATTGCTTGTGCAATTATGGTTTTAGATTTGGCCGTCTTGTAATGCGGGAGATTTGATTAACAGGCATCCAAAGCAATGGAATGCGCTACGGCTGACGTGCAAAGGTTCTGCTCGGAGTGTATATGGGGTGAATGGCCAAGGCGCGAGTCCGGCCTCTCGACCAGTGTGTGAGGCGCTTTCCAGCAAGCACAATGATTTCATTAGGCTGACATTCAGCTAGTTTAAGAATCGTGCACTCATGCTCTACTACTCCTGCAGGACTGAAGGCGGTCATGCGGGCGAGCAGAGACATGGATGCAATCAAGATGGCCAAGTGATGGGGATATTCGCTCACGCAATTGGCACAGATTTGGCTGTAGTGAAATATAGCAAATTGGGAAGGTGACTGCATGCGTTATTTGCTGAAGGATTACGGATTCACAGGGAACTAATTCTTTGTAGCCGCACCTAACAAACTCCCTGCGTGTTACAAAGACCATAAGCTTGAAGAAAAATAAACTATATATTCTCCAGTCTGGCTGTCTCTTGCAGATAAAGTTCAGTTCAGTTCAGTTCAGTCGTTCAGTCGTGTCCGACTATTCGTGATCCTATGGACCATGTCACGCCACGCTTTCCGGTCTCTCACTATCTTCCTAACATCACATAACATCATCTGCAGTGCCTCGAGGATGCCATCTAACCATCGCGTTCGCTGCCTACCCCTTCTCTGGCGACCCTCAACCTTTCCAACAACAAATCTTTCTCCAGCGACTCCTATCTTCTCATCAGATGACCAAAGTAGCTGAGCTTTAACTTTAGAATTTGACCATCCAATGAGCAGTCAGGGTTTATGGTCGACAATATCGACTGATTTGATATTCTGGCAGTCCAAGGAACTCTCAAGAGTCTTCGCCAGCACCACAATTCAAACGCGTCAATTCTTCGGCGGTCAGCCTTTTTCACAGTCCAACACTCGCATCCATACATCACAACTGGAAAGACCATAGCACGAGTTATACGGATCTTGGTTGGCAGACTAATGTCTCTACTCTTTACTAGGCGGTCAAGGCTAACCATTGCTGTCTTTCCCAGAAGCAGGCGTCTCCTAATTTCATGGCTGCAGTCTCCTTCCGAGGTAATCTTGGAGCCCAGGAACAGAAAATCTGTCACAGCTTCCACTTCTTGTCCATTGATGCTCCTGGACTTGATAGGGCAAGACGCCATGATCTTTGTCTTTTTAATGTTCAGTTTAAGCCCAAACTTCTCACTCTCTTCTTGTACGCGCATCATAAGTCTCTTGAGTTCCACTTCACTTTCTGCCATTAAAGTGGTATCATCCGCATATCTAAGGTTGTTGATACGTTTTCCAGCAATCTTCACTCCCGCTGAAGACTCGTCCAGACCGGCCTTCCCCATGATGCACTCTGCATATAGGTTAAATAGGCAGGGCGACAGTATGCAGCCTTGCCTCACTCCTTTCTCGATCGGAAACCAATCAGTAAGACCATGCCCAGTTCTGACTGTGGCCTCTTGCCCTTCATACAGGTTCCTGAGGAGACAGATGAGGGGAATTGGAACTCCCATCTCTTGGAGAGCTTGCCACAATCTGCTGTGATCTACGCAGTCGAACGCTTTCGCATAATCAATAAAGCAGAAGTAAATGGGTTTCTGGAACTCTCTTGCTTTTTCCATTATCCAGCGAAGGTTGGCAATTTGGTCTCTAGTTCTTCTGCCCTTGCGAAATCCAGCTTGCACGTCCGGAAGCTCCCGATCCACATACTGCTACAGTCTACCTTGGAGTATTTTCAACATCACCTTGCTAGCATGCGAAATAAGCGCGATCGTGCGGTAGTTGGAACAATCTTTGGCACTGCCTTTCTTTGGAATGGGGATGTAAACTGACCTCCTCCAATCCTGTGGCCACTGCAGGGTTGTCCAAATCTTCTGACATAATGTATGCAGAATGTTAACAGCGTCATGGTTGAGGTTTTGAAGCAACTCAGCTGGAATGCCATCAATTCCGCTAGCTTTGTTCTTAGCAAGGCTGGCTAAGGCCCATTCAACTTCACTTTTCAGGATGCCCGGCTCGAGATCAGTAATCACAACCGTCTTATGTTGGGTTTGCACATTCGGGTCCTTCTTGTACAGTTCTTCTGTGTATTCGTGCCACCTCTTATTTATCCCTGAGGCTTCAGTGAGGTCCTTGCCTCGTTTGACCTTTATCATGCCCAGCTTAGCACAGAAGCTTCCTTTGATATCTTTGATTGTCTTATACAGAGCTCTTGTGTTCTTTAATTGGCTGTTGTCCCCAACTGCTTGGCACAGTTTTTTTCAGGAAGGCATTCTTATCTCTCCTTGCTATTTTCTGAAAATCCGCATTGAGAACCTTGTACCTTTCTCTTTCCCCCATAACTTTTGCCATCCTCCTTTCCTCAGCGATTTGCAAAGCCTCTTCAGATAACCAGTTTGCTTTCTTGCATTTCTTTTGCTTTGGAACTACCTTAGTAGCAACTTCTTGTATTATATCACGAACATCAGTCCACATCTCTTCGGGCTCTCTGTCTTCTAGATCTAATTCTTGAAATACAGATAGGCCTATCTAATTCATAAATTGAGAACACAGGAACCAGCAGGAATAAATATAAATAAAGGAACGTTAGAATCCCTTATATATTCCCTCTGCACCATAAATATTCGGACAATCCCATATAGTGTTAACTGTACAGTTTATTCACATCATCTGTACACTCTATCCCCTTCCACAATAGCATAAGCTGAACATGTTACTCTAAACACATGTCCTTTTTATCACTGCCTACTTGAGTTGGTCCTGGAACTTCCGTGTTATTTTTTTTTGGGGGGGGGGAGGAGGGGGGTGCCAGGTTTGGTTCACTGTGTGGTTATTATTCTGTTTCTTTGTCCTTCTCCCCCCCCCCCCCCCCCCCCTTTTGGGGAAAGTTGTTAAGGATTGTTCCCCTGTAGATAAATTCCTTATCAGGACCCTTTAGGATGCCTGTCTGTGTTTTGAGTAAGGTGTATCTGAACCAAACCAGCATTAGGTGGTGACTAATCATCCACCCGGCATTGTAGTTTTTCCTGGTACTGGCGCTTTTATTTCTTTTTCAGGCTACAGGATCACTGGTTCCAGGCTGAGAAATACATAATGAAGAACCTTTTTTTATTTTTTTTTTACTCCTTGACCTGCTTTTTTCTCACCCGCTCTTCCCCTCCCCAGCTTTTCTTCTTCAGAAGCAAAATCATATTTAAACCCCTGCCAGTGACGATCGGTTTGACCAGACGAAGACAAGTCCACTTGTCGAAACGTTGGCTCGACTTGCGAACTGAGGCTTCACCCCATCTACCCTTGCTCAGTGCTCTTTTAAACAATGACACATGGAGATAAACGTTTCTAAAAGGAAAGCTGCAACATTTACAATAATTAGAGTAACCGATCCCTTTATTGTTACAACAATGTTATGATGAAAAGTGTCCGAAGTAAAATACCTTGGCGTTTTCTTCAGACTTGACATGACACAAACACATTAAATACATCACCACCGCAAATAAAACGAGCCAACTTCTTAGAACAAACTTACCTTAGTTAGATCGGTAATAGGGTGCGCAGGTGTCACTTAGGACCCGCATCAAGCAAGCCTTGCAGGAAAGCTGAATCACTACAGGATAAGGTAGCTGGGTTTGTCACGAAGAAATACTCTCGTTACTCCAGCATTACTCCTATTAAATCATCTCTAAATCTATGCTGACATAAAAGCTAATAGTTTTTTATCTGCTATTTCAATTTAACCGGCTTCATCGCAACCATTTCCTATTTACAGCATTGCATATCAAACCGGACCATCATATCTTTGCCAAGTTAGGCCACCACACTCAGGTGTAAACCGAGTGTTCCTCATACTATACGCCATTCGCCACTCTTTATCGCCAGTTACCACTAGAATGAACTCCCCGCAGAAACAGCCCTCGAGAACAATGACGACACTTCTTTTTTTTTTAGCAAACTCAAGTACCTACTGCGCGCGGAGTTTTAGAAAAGTGAAAGCGGGTCAGCGCATTTTTTTTCTTTCGTTCAGCTCCACACCTGAGGCAGAGCTGCAGGCTATTAGGCATGATAGTGAAATCATGATTTTGAAATAAAGTTCCCGTATCTCAGTTTCAGACCTTGCCTAACTTACCTGAGGAACTGCCAATCCGGCCTGTTACTTTTTATTGCGACTTGGCTGCGGATGGAGCCAAACCACGGGATCTGGCATAAAGACACACGAGTACACTTACACTGTACCAATACGAAAAACAAAGTTATCACTGAATCCTCTTTCTAATCAGAGCTAGAATTATTTCGCACGCAGCCAGCACTGAAAAGGATGATTAAGGCACTACAAAAAAAAAAGGTAATCGACATTACAGCCGAAAATAACCGCTAAAGCTTGGATGCCGTAAAAAAAAAAAAAAAAAAAAAAGCAGCACGAGAATGATCCCTTGAAACTTTAAATTTAAGTTTTTCAACGTGTAAAAAAGTAAGGCCGATAGTCTTATAGCGTCCCGCTCCCCCCACCCACCCTACATTGAGAAAAAAAAAAAGAAAAGTCTGCATTAAACACTGCTACGTGTAAGAGTGCGAAAACATTATATAATGACTGTGAAATGACTATATATATATAATGTTTGTAGGGTGTCGAACCGGAATTTTTTCAGGTCCTTTCGGCCTCGGGTTCGGTTTTGTCTCCACATTCCGTTCCGGTTCGAACCGATTCGACGCTGTCGAACTGACTCAAAGCGGGTTCAAACGGGTTTAGATAAAAAAACAAAACAAAAAACGTAACGATAACGGACAGTTTTAGGGACCCTGTGATTTGTAAGTGGTCTCGGCCACGCGAGTGGCATTGGAATGAACTCCTTTTCTTCTTTTGTTTTCTTTTTTTTTATTTCCTGTATTGCTTCTTTAAGCTAACCTATTCTCGCCGCCTCAAGGGCTTTCTTTTTTTCAGTTTCTCACGCTGCAGTTCACCGATTGAATAAACTGCCACTCCCTCCTCTGTTTTTTTTTCCTTCGGTCCTAGTCCCAGGTTCCTTTGGTCCGCTTGACCTCGGCCTTCTCCTGCTTTTCAAGGTTTTTATCCCCACTTCCTTTGTCACCGCGCAACCCGTAGACCAGGGCCCGCTTGCACGAAACGATCTTAAGACTGTCTTAGCCAAGTCCAGACTTAACTAAGTCTAAAGGATAGGCTACCAGCATGGCCGCTTAAGACTGGAGTAGAGACTGGGCTTCAGCCCTAACTTGAATAAGTCGCTTGCACGATTACGACTCTAGTGCCGTCTTGGTTAAGACACAAGGGTGCCAGTTACCTCAGTAGAGAAATTAGGGAAATACAGGGATGCGCTGACCCTGTCCCCGCTGTAAGATGTAAACATTCCGTCATTCTTGCGCTGCGTAAAATCCGTGCCATTGCTTATTGCGGCTTAAGATTGTGTCACGAGGTACAATGCCCCATGTGGTTGCTGAGGGCATTCAGGGAAGCCGCTCTGGTGAACACGAGCCGAACCGAAGCGTTCGGAACCCGAGCAGTCTTAAAGAAGTCTGGTCTTGCTAAAGACACTGTTTAAGTCTGGACTTACTTCGGACTTTATCGTGCAAGCCGGCCCAGGTTACTCATTATATACCCCAGTCACACGGGCAAGTTTAGTGACACTTTCACGAAGTGTACCTACTTAGGAAGAATCACACTTTCGGTGCTAGCAGTCACACGGCAAAATCAAGTGTCATTTTGAAATGACGGCAGTGCCGATGCGGATGCTGTAGTCCTATGTGGAAATTAATTAGTTTTCACGGAAATACCTTAAAATTCGATTGTATTGCAAGCACAATGATTTCAAGCTAATATTCAGTTCATTTGTGCATTTGAGTACATGGATTAGACTAAAAAACATCGCGATGTCGCACGGGCATGTTAGCTTAACCGCGCTTTTCGCTAACGTGCATGGTTACTGCTGTTCACATGCAAAACCGACCTCGGTTTGCTATATAGTTACACTGCTAACCGCGGTTATTGCGAACGTAGCTTTCCGACTTTGATTTGCAGCATTAACTGAGAAAATGCCGCTAGCGAGTGTACATATGGAGCGGAGTCACCGGTGTTCGAGCGCGAAAAGTTATCGAGATAGTATGATTTATAGCAGCGTGCATTTTTCACACGAAATCATGTCCGACGGCGCTTCTATGAAGCCTAAAATGTCCAGCGACGCAGCACCCAAGTACGGCAGCATCGTCACGTCTTCACAGCGTTTGCTTGCCGTTGTACAGAACGTCGAAAAAGGTCCGGTTTCCGCAGCGTCACGAAAGTAGGCGAGAAGTTCGCAGCGTTCACAGCACCGGATGCTACTAGCTTTCCGCTGTAGTACCGCCCGCCAGCGCCCGTGAACGGCAGAGTGCGCGGTGCAAGTAGCGCTTGGCCGTGCGCTCCTCCGTGGTCGTCGCTAGGCCTATTCGCCGCGAGATCGACCTAGAGGTGGCGCCACCGTCACTCCGGTAGTGTGGATAGGCAGCCGGCGGCGCTCGCAGAAACGCACGCTGCGTAGGTCTGCTTCCGAGTTTACGGCGGGTTTGTTGGCGATGAAAACGTGTCTTCTGCAGTATTTCTGCAATATTGCAGAAAAAAATCCAAGGATTTCGCCAATGCAGCAGAAGAAGAGCGGATTTTAGGAAAACAAAGCACGCAGCCACCAGACTTCTAGATTTATTTTGCACGTTTCTGGCGCTGTACCGCGCTCACGCGTCTAATGCTTGGGCCTGCCTAATGACAGCTTTATTTTTCTTATCGACTTTTAAACAATTTGCGCGTGTCTCATGCGAGTGAGACCGGCGAATTTAGTGTCAAGCCCACGCAGATACAAGGTTCGTGCTCTGACCTGCAGTAATTTAGATTGAATCGAGGCAGCCTGGTTCACTATGTCGTACTTGACTCGAGGATTAAGCAGGTGAAATGTATCATTGGCAGCGCACTGCATGGCGAGTTGCTTTAGACTGAGTGCACATCAACTCTGGCCCAGACAACCACGCACAAGTATTCCCCAAAAATGCGATCACGCCGACACTATACAGAAAACCTCGTCGCACAGGAAAGCTGATTGTTCACGTGTACAGCGCCGAGTGGATTGAATTTACCGAGTTGCTTTTTGCGGCCACTGTCATAGAATGTGTTAGTGTATTATTGCATGCGCCACTAACTGTAAATGATTTCCTGAAACCGAGGAAAGTATAAGGGATTTCTGATGTGTGTGATGTTAATATATAACGGTAAATTAGTAGTGTAATTATTTTGTTTTGCAATGCGAATAAATTTCACCGCGTGAGAGAACTTTTACACACACTTGACAGAATTTACAATGATCAGCGATTAATTTTCAGTAACGTTAAAGTGCAAGCTACGAATTACTCGCTGCGAAGACATCGTTAAAAACTGCGCATGGGCACTGTCACGTTCTGGGAAGCAATTTTACAGGCTGAAAATTTCTTTAGCACTAATTATTTAGCAGTGACTAAATCTTATGCGAAGTGAAATATTAGGGTTGTTTCCAAAACAGATGCCGGATATAAAACTATTCCGAAAGAAATGGAGGTCAACTTATCATGCGACTATAAAAATGTATTTATTCCCGAACTAAACACTGATATTTAAGCCCGCATGAAGCTGTTTTACTCCCCTTGTCAGAAATGACGAGTTTTGTCGGAAGACAGCACTTGGACGAAAAGGGATTACAATGATTATAATAGGCTACCAGTAAAGCACATTGATCTAGGTGCATTATGTAATATTTATGGTAACAATTAGGTGCAGGAATATGTTTCCCAAACATTCGAGCATTTCTCTAAAGCAAAATGTGGTCACTAAAACTTTTACTGATGCACAGAAGCCTTCAACAACAAAAAAAAGAAAAGAAATGCATATTGGTCCCGGTTTAACGCATGAAAGCGGCATCGGCTATGACGGATGATTGCAGAGGCTGGGTTTGGTGTCGTTTTTTTCTTTTATTATTAACACAAAATTTACCACGTGGGATTGTTTATTGTGCAGCCAAATCCCACAGCAGGGGAACGCCTTTCCAAACGGTTAAGATTGAATCCCCCGTTCTCGAAATCAGCAGTCGAGCGCCCCTACCATTAAGACACCGCGACAGAGGTTTAAAAGCAAAAAAAAAAAAAAGTACTCACACAACTCTATCCTGCATGCAGACGGCATAGTAGGCATATAGTGGTCTGTTCAAACTGCATTCTGCTATATAAAGCAGTCTGCGGTAGCATATGTTTTAGTAGCTGCGGTATTCCAAACAGAAACAGGAATATGCGATTTCTGAGCGTTTGCATTGACTTTTATTGACGGCAACGACCTGTTTTGCTTTGACACGGCGGTAACGACAGTACCACTTCGTTTGAGACATTGGATGTCAAAGGATCTCAAGCGCCGAAGACCGCGATGGATGATGTCCTTATCCAAGCATGATGCTCGATACCGACAAGTATATATATTTTTAATGAAGCGTGGTGAACATTAAAAATACAAAGATCATGGCGTCTTGCCCTATCAAGCCCTGGAGCCTCAATGGACAAGAAGTGGAAGCTGTGACAGATTTTCTGTTCTTGGGCTCCAAGATTACCTCAGAAGGAGACTGCAGCCATGAAATTAGGAGACGCCTGCTTCTGGGAAAGAGAGCAATGGTTAGCCTTGACCGCCTAGTAAAGAGCAGAGACATTAGTCTGCCAACAAAGATCCGTATAACTCGTGCTATGGTCTTTCCAGTTGTGATGTATGGATGCGAGAGTTGGACTGTGAAAAAGGCTGACCGCCGAAGAATTGACGCGTTTGAATTGTGGTGATGGCGAAGACTCTTGAGAGTTCCTTGGACTACCAGAAGATCAAATCAGTCGATATTGTCGACCATAAACCCTGACTGCTCACTGGAGGGTCAAATTCTAAAGTTAAAGCTCAGCTACTTTTGTCATCTGATGAGAAGAGAGGAGTCGCTGGAGAAAGATTTGATGTTGGGAAAGGTTGAGGGTCGCCGGAGAAGGGGTAGGCAGCGAACGCGATGGTTAGATGGCATCCTCGAGGCGCTGCAGGTGAAGTTATGTGATGTTAGGAAGATAGTGAGAGACCGGAAAGCGTGGCGTGACATGGTCCATAGGGTCACGAAGAGTCGGACACGACTGAACGACTGAACTGACTGAATTGATTGGGGTAATAGACTTTTCACATTTATTTTGCAAGAGGCATATAGGTAAGCAAAAGCTCACAGGAACTGCAAAACAAACAAAAACACTCCTGTACACGCCGAATGCGCGCGCGTAAATCACTGCGGGCTGGCACGCGACGCGAAAACGCTTCCACACTGAGTAGGTTTCGCCGCTGAGCCGCAAGGTGGCGACGCTTTCGTATGGCCAGCTTAATAGGATATATGGCTCACTCATAGTACTGCCTTATTGTCAACCTTGCTGTCTGTTCATAATAAGAGACAGGTGCAATTCAAATCGACGACGACTTGGATAGCGTATACGTGTACTGCAAGGGTGAGCTGCGCGCGCCGCCGGCGACGATGGCTATGAAGTTGTGAGCAGAAATTTGCTTGTGTCGCAGCAATTACACCTACTAGCGACTCGGTATAGGTCAAAGATCCCCAAGAAGGATTAATTACTGACATTGTTTTACTCCAGGGTTTATTATTTACGGGAAAAACAAATTCTCGCACACTTTTCTGGCGCCGGTGACAGCGGGGCAGGATGCGCCGTAAAGGTGCTGGCTTGGCGCTGGCGGCTTGCGGGAGGAAAAGCGGTGGTGTCTCCGGACGGCGCTTGAGCGAAATGCTGCCTGTCAAGTGACGACTTTCTAGAGATTGGGTTACAAATAACTCCAACTTCGTTGATGCAGCTTGAGATACCGCATACCATCGAAGTGCAGCAGCAGACGAACGCCTTCGCCTTAGGGCAAGCACTGAGAGCGAGGGTAGCTATTCATGTGTACGCATCGTTTTCGGTTGGTGACAGCTCAAATCTCTTGCCTATTAAAAGAAACGCTCATGAAATTACGATAAACATTTCAAAACATTGTAATTCTCAAAAAATGTATGAGTGATATGTCACTGCTCTGCTGTCGAGACACTCGCCTGGCGGAGAAAATGTAGTGCATGAGTTTGCCAAACTCACTTCAAGCCGAGTGTGTTCGGCAGCGAGTGCCATTAAAGTTCATCGTGTGACATGATGCGAATGACACTAAACGCGAGTGCACTCGTTGAAAGTGACACTAAACTTGCTCGTCTGACCGGGGTAATAGTTACGTTTTCTCTCAATAGTGCACTTCTAGCTTTCGTTGCCACCTTTCAGGGATAGTGGATAAAAGCAATGAAACGCATTCATTTTTCAAAACCGTAGTTGTACGGGAAGAAACGATAGCACACCAAATAGAGCTTGTGAATTAATACTCCTACCAGTAATTCCACTCAGTTTCTTGCCCCACCCCGTCTTCCCATTTGAACATCACAGCTTCACTTCCAGCTCCCTGCCCAATGTTTCTACGAATGATTCAGTATGTTTGGGTTTACTTGCTTCTTTTTTTGAACTGTCTTTTGTGAATTTATTCTTTTTGTCATTATTCTTCTTAATTACTGTATTCTATTACTTTTTTTTTTCGCAATCATTGTTATAAATTTTTGTAGGCAAGTGCAGTATGCGTCACCTCCTTTTTTTTATCAGTTTAGTTTTATATTTTTGTACCACTCGCCTTAATAATGTCCCGGGGGCTATGAGGGTATCGGAAATAAATGAATAAAAACTAACTAACTAACTAACTAACTAACTAACTAACTAACTAACTAACTAACTAACTAACTAACTAACTAACTAACTAACTAACTAACTAACTAACTAACTAACTAACTAACTAACTAACTAACTAACTAACTAACTAACTAACTAACTAACTAACTAACTAACTAACTAACTAACTAACTAACTAACTAACTAACTAAACAAATAAATAAATAGTTTAAGTTGCCTAGGGAAATAACGGAAGCAGTCATCGCTAGGGACAAAAGGAAGAGAAGACAAAAGAAATTGACTTATGAAATTTTCTTTGTGCCATGTTCTGATACAACTCGGAACAGACCGGTAAGTTGTGCGCAAGGCGGCCTTCCCACCATTCGCGTCCGCTTATCATTCTGAAATCTCCGTCAACCAAATTGCATTTGCTGGCGTCGCATCGCAAACGGTTGCTGTACAGGTGCCATGTGACTCATAGCGACGCCGTCGAACAATAGGAAAATAAAATTATTTGTGTTGCATTTTTTAACAGATTCATTCGTCATTTCATTCTTGAGTTGTACATGGTGTCGTGACACAGGCTGCGTGTTCAAGGCCCGGTTGGTTCATCGGGGCAGGAGCAAAAACGAGGCGGCTGGAATCCGGACTTTGAAGTGAGGTGGGAGAACTTTATGTACAAAATTTACATGGTAGTGTTTTAGTAGGAGACTGACTGGAGCAACAGTCTCCATTTTACCGATCGACACACATTTGTCGTCCGTTTTATAGGGCTGATCCCCTGTCCCCCAGATAGAAAGGCAGGGCAGTTTGTGAGGGAGTGTCTCTGTCACCTCACTCCCGCATTCTCACACACACGCACAAGCACTGTCCGCACTCGTTGATAGGTCCCTCTGTCTGGTTCTGGCTTGAGGGTGAGGAGGTGGCCGTCTAGACGGCGTAGATGGCGTCAGCCGCTTGTTTCCGGGAGTGGTTGCATATGGGCTGACTCTTCGGTCCAGGTGTCGCTGGCCTGCATTCAGCTAGAATCTCCTTGGCTCACCACGGGAAGAAAGGAAAGAATGCGCGCTCGCTCTCTGTAGCGAGGCTCGACAATTGAACGGACTGGAATTTGGTCGCTTCTACTCCATTGTCCGTTCGTCGACTTGTTGGCGAGACCCCTAACTGCCGCGTGACGAACTGTTACCTCCGGCCGGCCGGCTTCAGGTGCCATAGCGTCTCACCGGCGCCGAGGTTGGGCACTCACCGCCAGACGATTCCCCCGCTCTGGCCTGGGAGGGCAGCTCGCCCGATCAAAATAGAGGGGTGAGTGGCGCCTGCTTCCCGTCTCGATCTCTCGTCGCCGCTCGTGCGATCACAACAATGGTTATATTATTATTTATCTAAATGTGTAGGGTTTCCGACTGAGAAAGGAGTGAGACAAGGCTGCATACTGTCGCCCTGCCTATTTAACCTATATGCTGAGTGCATTATGAGGAAGGCCGGTCTGGACGAGTCTTCAGCTGGAGTGAAGATGGCTGGGAAACGTATCAACAACCTTAGATATGCGGATGATACCACGTTAATGGCAGAAAGTGAAGTGGAACTCAAGAGGCTTCTGATGCGCGTACAAGAAGAGAGTGAGAAGTTTGGGCTTAAACTGAACATTAAAAAGACAAAGATCATGGCGTCTTGCCCTATCAAGTCCTGAAGCATCAAGGGACAGGAAGTGGAAGCTGTGACACATTTTCTCTTCTTGGGCTCCAAGATTACCCCGGAAGGAGACTGCAGCCATGAAATTAGGAGACACCTGCTTCTGGGAAAGAGAGCCATGGCTAGCCTTGACCGCCTAGTAAAGAGCCGAGACATTACACTGCCAACCAAGATCCGTATAACTCGTGCTATGGTCTTTCCAGTTGTGATGTATGGATGCGAGAGTTGGACTGTGAAGAAGGCTGACCACCGAAAAATTGACTCGTTAGAATTGTTGGTGCTGGCGGAGACTGCCGAGAGTTCCTTGGACTGCCAGAAGATCAAATCAGTCAATATTGTCGACAATAAACCCTGACTGCTCATTGGAGGGTCAAATTCTAAAGTTAAAGCTCAGCTACTTTGGTCATCTGATGAGAAGAGAGGGGTCGCTGGAGAAAGATTTGATGTTTTTAAATGTTGAGGGTCACCGGAGAAGGGGTAGGCAGCGAACGCGATGGTTAGATGGCAACCTCGAGGCGCTGCAGATGAAGTTATGTGATGTTAGGAGGACAGTGAGTGACCGGAAAGCGTGACATGGTCCATAGGGTCACGAAGAGTCGGACACGACTGAACTCAGCTTACGAATCGTATGCCATTATTTCAGTGCCTAGGAAGGCTCTCGAATGGTGCACATTTGCCGCCATTGCGCAGCGAAGCCGTGTTCGGGATGAAACGATAACCCGACACCAGAGGTTGTTGGGGTGTGCATGACAATATATTTTCCTTTGTTCTTGTCATCTTTCTACAAGGAACGATTTTTCAGTATGGTTGTTATATTTGCGGTGTGCAGTGGCGCTTTGGAAATAAGCGAGAAGAGCGCTTTACAAGCAGTGCCATAAGAAAAATATATATATAGGCAATTTGCCAGCAAAAGTGGGTCGGAACCGTACCGCGAACCGGTTTGGAACGGTTCCTCCGATTTGTTCCGGTTCGGGTTCAGTTACAAGATGGCGGCAAAATTCGGGTTCTGCTCCGTTCCGGGTGCAAATTCGGGTTTGATTCCGGTTTTCGGTTCGGTTCCAATTCCGGTTCGACACAGTGGTTTGTTTGTACATACTTGCACCTTACAGTCGGTTACTTGTGAAGCGCTGGGTAATATCATGTCGCACAGTATATGAGACATGAGTGATAATTATAAGTCACGACTACATAGACATGTGCTGATGTAGATTGTGATCGCGTGGTCCCGGGCGCTAATGAAGAAGTGTGCCCGCGTGCGGAGTGAGCAGGTGCACGAGGGCAATCAAAAGTGGGAGCTCGGTGACAAGGAGTCATGGTAGTGCGCTGCTTGGCGGCAACACGTGCGTTTGGAGCTGAGCGTTTCTTAAAAACTGGTTAGCCAGCATCTGTCGGGCATCAAGGCCCGAGGTCTGGCTGCCGCTCAGCATCGCGCCACCCTGTCGTATCCCGGCGCCTCCAAAGTACCTGCCTGCTGATGCTGGCGTCCCACCCACCAGTAACTGGCTATTAGTTTGGAGCCTTGCCCTGGTGACCCGGCCGTACCCGCTGTGGGGTGCTTGGATGAGCGTCGCAGACGGGTCAATAGTCGTCCACCTACGGCGCACGGCGACGTCGGAGCCACGCACGCTGAACCCACGGTAGGACAGTTCTGTTAGCCTGCCTTTGTTCGCCTAGAAACTTGTAGAGAACTATAGACTTGTAGCATGCGTGAATGTGTTAACGTTCAGGGTATATCGTGTATTTTTCTTCGTCACGTGAATGGAAAACGTTGTGCGTGAGTAGGATCTGTTTTCTGCCTGTGCCTCCTGAAGGAATCTGGCCCCACGATTACATCACAAGAACGTTATGCTGTCTGATTCAGGACCATACATGTCATTTTACATACCCTGTGGCACCGCACACAGGCCTGGGGATGTCATCCGAATGTCGTGCCCCGGCCGCCGGCTTTTCTGCTAATGGGACATATATTATTGCTCTCGCTTTCAACCAAAAGCTCTACTTAGCTCAGCCTCAATTTTTATGAGTATCAATTTCAGTTGGCTCGAAAGCGCACAAAACCAGGGACGGAAAGCGAGTCGCCACCATAGATGCATATCTGGAGTGCTAGAGATCGAAAATGCATTTTCTTGCATGGAGCAGATGTTTTCTTTTTATCAACGGATCGAATACCGAATACGCTTGACCAGAGCTAGCATTCATATCAATGTGCCTGCTTGTGACAGCAAATCCCAGGAATAGGCACCACGGATGGTTATCTTCCGTTGACGGAAAGTGAAGGGAGCTTGAAGTTGCATTAACAGTTCTGAGAAAGCGCGTAATATGCGTCTTTCGAATGTTTACGAAGCAGAATTGGCAAATGCCTTGGTTTTAGAGCTGACATATGAGCGGCAGTTCGGAGAGGTGGTCATGATAGTTCTGTTGTGCACAAATACAAAACGCAAATGGAAGAGCGCATGTCCGTCTCTTACTCGTGTTTTCGGTTTTGGGGAATTTACGTCCTAAAGAGGTTCAGGCTATGAGAGACGCCGTAGTGGAGGGCTCCGGAAGTTTCGACCACCTGGGGTTCTTAACGTGCGCTGACATCGCAAAGCACATGGGCGCATTGCTTTTTGCCTCCACCGAAAAGCGGCCACCGAGACCGGGATTCGATCCCGCTTTCTTGGGCACAGTAGTCGAGTGCCCTAACCATTTCGCCAACCCGGCGGGTCTTTACTCATGTTTTCCGTCTATATTCTTCACATATTATAACTTCATTAATGCACAGGTTATTTCGTCTACGCTGCCTTTTCCGCACCGACGGCATCTCGGATATAACTGAACAAGAGCTTCTGGCGAGTATACCCTGCAGGTATATGCGCCGAGACGGACTATGTTTGAGGCGCTCAGAGCATGCTGAAAAAGAACATTCATCGCTCTGCTAGCTTCACTCGGACGCGCAGTGAGGCGTTTCGGAAAGGCGTACAGTTTCTAAAGTCTGGTAAGTGCTCACGGGAATGTGAAACGGCTTGAACTGACTTAAATTCGTTTTAATCTCTGTTATTGTTTGGTGCTAAAAGCCAGTTTTTATGTACGAGACAGAGCGCTACCCTCCTTTTATCAAGAAAGGAACACCTCCGGCGCCGCACACGTGCTCTTATCCCTCCGTGTCCGGTATCCCTCTCCCGCGGTCTCACCCGTGCAGAGGAGGTTGCGCTTAGGAGGATCCGGGTAGGGGTTGCCCTCACACCAGCAGTCACTCGAACGTGGTCTCTCTTCCCGACAATTATATCCCCGCCAAGGGTGTCCGATATGTAAAGACGAAAATGTTGAAGCTGACATTTACCACTTGCTGTGGGTCTGCCAAGCTCTGAAACCGACATGAATCCGGCACTTGATGATAGCTGGCCTTTCAGCAAGCAATCCTGCCTCGTATCTCGATTGGACGCAGGGACAACATCATCGCTGACTCCTGTAGCTCATAAAATCAGCCAACCTTTTTCTCTTCATTTGATCATTTCCTCATTCTTCATCTTATGCCCTACTGATGCCCTGAGGCAATAAATATCGTTAAAAAAAAGAGAGTCACAAGTCGTCCATCTGTCTGAGAGCACTTTGAATTAGGTGACAACTTGGGGACATCCTAACTTTGTGTTAATTTTAGGTTACAGCTGTGGATAGGATTCTCTTCCATACAGATCGCTTCCGCCCTGCTATAGCAGTGCGTCGTAACCTTCTGCGTCCACCTGGTAGCCAATAAGTACTTTGCCCAGACAGGGGACACGCTGGCGAGAGTTGGAGGTGGCCTGAAATATAAGGAATGGTAATGAGGTGCGAAAATGTCTTCTCGCTCTCGGTGCACTTCACTTCGAGAGAACGGAAGGGCGCAAAAAAGTAAGGACGCTCGGAGAAAGGAGCGCACTATTTTGTATTCTAGTGAGTATGGCATTGCATCTTTGCGTAATATTTTGATGGGGCTGCAAGCCAATGAAGATAGACCATGGCGGATGGCGATGAGTTTCAGGAATGTCAGCGGGCCTAGCGAGAGCGCTCCTGCCGAAGCCACTGTCCGCTTGTTCCTAGCCCGGGCCACCGAGCGACCATCTCGATCGTTTACAAGGAAGAATGACGAAGTTGAACAAATGTATTGCATCACGATGGGCGTAACTGGATGGATTAGGACAGAAAAGAACGAAGGTAATGACTTGCTGTCACGCTGACGACGGGAGCAAGTCTGGCCCAGGAAGCTTTCATGCCACGGGTCGCGAAGAGCCGACGGCCGAGGCCCAGTCACACATCGCACGGCATGGACAGGGCGATGTGCTCACGGGGGGTGCCGTCTCAGGTCGGTGGGTTCCTCTGGTGACTCTTTCGGTCGTCCTGTCTTGTTTTTGTGTTCTTATTAGGGGGTGACGCCTCAGGTTGGTGGAGTTCTCTGGTCTTGTCACTCGCTCGTCGTGTCTTGTGGTAGGGGCGGAGGCGGGACAGAGGGAACGGCGAGGTCGTGTCGAGTCTGACAGGCTGGGGAACAGCCGGGAGATGTGCCCCAGTAATCCGCTGCCGACGACGGAAGCAGACGCGGGGTGCCAAACCTCCGGGCAAGGATGAGGTGGGATGCAGTTACTCCGTAACCCCCACCAAAATATTACAGGGCGGCAAGCCAGTGAAGATTGACCATGACGGAGAGGGATGAGATGAGTTTAATTAATGTCGGTGGGCATAGCGCAAGAACTCCTGCCCACGCGACTGCCCACTTCTTCTTCCTTGCCCGTAACAAAATGTTTATAGGAGTGCGCAAAGGTATTGAGGTGAAAAAAAAAATGCGGCTTGCTCGTCACGATTATTTTACCCCGGGCGGGGCATTTCAAAAGGAAGCGGTAATAACGCATACAATTAGCCCGAAAATTGATGGCGAGAACGGAAGCATTAATCAGTCAAATGCACTGTGTTAAAATGTTATAAACAAGTGAAGCTGTCGTGAAAAGAGGTAACAATATTATATTGTAAGGTGACATACTGGGCGCTTTTTGCATCTGACGGAATCACGTTCAGTGACAAGTCTCCTAAGTGGGGGTGTGTGTGTGGGGGTGGGAGGGGGGGGGGTGATCCTTTGGGAATGGTAGGCAAGCGCGTTGCCAGAAGGCTTCTTCGCGAATGGTTCACAGTAGCTTTTTGCATTGAACAGTGGTGGGTGGTATGCATCAAAAGAATACTGCCACAGAGAAAAAGAGAGGGCAGATTTAGATCTCGAGGGGGGGGAGAGCTCTTAGAGCATCAGTTCAGTTCAGTCATGTCCGACTCTTCATGACCCTATGGACCATATTGTAACAGTTGTTACACAGAAACAACTAGTGTGGCCGCTGAGCGAGAGCACTGAGACAATTGAACCAGCGAGCGAGGGACCAGGAACGGGGCCCACACTTCACTTCAACGTCCTCTACTTCTACCGATTGCGCTCCTTCTTCTTCACCTCTAATGCACGTGTCACTGCCCCCTCCTCTGGGGCATCGCCCCGATGCGGTGTTACCGTCAGACAAAAGAGCGGGGAGAAAAAGAATTCAAGAGTTACACACCGAGTTTGGCATCACGGAATAGACTACATGCAGCCTGAAAGTCAGGCGGTGGTTCGCTCGTAGTATGGCTTCATTCGCGCCACATGCACAACGTCACTGCGCTTGCCGTTGTGCGATGAATGAGCCGGCGAGGCTGGTACAACTTCATACGTTACGTCGCTGAAGCGGCGGACAACATATTAAGGGCCGAAGTAGCGGCGCAGTAACTTTTCGGATAGCCCGCGGCGACAAACGGACGTCCAGATCCACACATAGTCGCCCGGGTTGTAGGTAACGTAGCGGCGTCCAAGGTTGTAGCGGTCAGCATCGATCAGCTGTTGGTGGTGAATACGCTGTCTGACCAGTTTCCGCGCTTCTTCCGCGCGCTGAACATAAGTGGCGACATCGACGTCAAATTCAGTCACTGTCAGGGAGGTCCACGGGTAGCATAGCATCCAAGGGGGTGGTTACGTGGCGACCGAAGACTAATTCAAACGGAGTGAACCGCGTCGTTTCTTGTTGCGCTGTATTATACGCGAACGTTGCGTATGGAAGAATGTGGTGCCATGTTTGGTGCTCAACATCAACATACATGGAAAGCATGTCGGTCAAGGCCCTGTTGAGGCATTCCACCAAGCCATTTGTCTGTGGGTGGAAGGCTGTTGTACGTCTATGGCTGGTGTGCGTGAGCTTCAGTATAGCAGTACAGCCTGTAGAAAGTCGAGGTCCAGGATCAAATCCCTCGAACACTCGCGCAAGACGACGAATTCACCGACGTAGACGAAACCGCGGATGCTGATTCGGGCTGTGCACCTTCCGGTCGGGCTAATGAGGTGACCTCCAGCCATGGGAATGCTAGGGCCCAACCATGACATCAAAACTTTGCTCAAGTCCTGGGCGAGGGCATGGCTCATCACCGAATAATCTGCCCCAGTATCAAGTAAAGCGACAGCCTCAGAACCGTCTATTGTCACGCACAAATCAGAGGTAGCACGTCGGATGCTGTCGCTACTCTGACCCTGAGAGAAATCAGCGTTTCGGCGTATCGGCGACAGAGGATCTTCGGTTTTCCCGACAGCAGCGGCCTTGCCTCCGGAGACCGCTGGAATTAGTTTTCCCGACGTGGACTGGGCGAACGCCGCTCAGGATAGCCGGCGTCTCGGCGAGGACTTGGGGAACGGTAACGCCGAGGAGACGACGATCTAGCGTCATAATGGCCGCATGTTCCAGGCCTCTGACGAGCCGACAGGTGAGCTTCGATTTCGAATGGTCGTTCGCCGTTCCGTGGGCAAGAATTGTCGAGCGCGAAACCACGCAGGCCCGCTCGGCGATGTGGGCAGGGCCTGTAAAGATGACCCGCCTCACCACAGTGGTAGCAGAGGGGCCGCCGGTCTGGTGCACGCCATACTTCACATTTCCGTGGCCGCTGATAGGCTGGTCGAGCAGGCATCCGGGCAAAACCAGACTGCTGCACTGCTTCAGTCGTGGTATTGACAGTATTGACGTCGTATCTAGGTGCTGGTGCCCGGCAGAGGACAGATGCATAGGTAGGTCTGACCATTCTGGCTAGGACCCTCAGGGAGTTGTTGCTGCGCTGCTAGGCGCACCTCGTCCCGCGATATAATAGAAGGCGCGCTGGAAGGCAGCTGGAGGGCTTGTAGTCCTTCCCTGACGATCGACCTGATTAGGTTACGTAAAGTGGCCACATCGCTCCAAGCGACATCGAATAAACAGCAGGGCCAAGCGTGCTCTCATGCCGATTGTATTGCCTGGCTCGTTGCAAGAGCGTTGTTTCCATGGTGGTCACCTCAGTGAGGAATTCGGCAACAGTACGCGGTGGTCTGCGCACAAGACCGGCAAAAAGCTCCTGCTTGACCCCACGCATGAGGTGGCGTAACTTCTTCTCCTCCGCCATGGAGGGGTCGGCACGCTTGATGAGGCGCGTCATGTCCTCCACATGCATGCGGACGATTTCGTTGAGTGCGCTGGTTGCGGGAATGAAGCACAGCTTCCGCTTTCTCCCGGCGGTCTGCGTTGGGGAATGTAGCTAGGAGATTTAGGCGAAATGTCTCCCAGGCAGGCATGTTGTTCTCGTGGTTCTCGAACCATGTCTTAGCGGAGTCTTCAAGCGCGAAAAACGCGTTATGGAGCTTACGGTCGTCGCTCCAGCCGCTGTAGCGGGCGACTCGCTCATAGGTGTCCAACCAGTCCTCCGCATCTTCGTATACGTCGCCATGAAAAGATGGCGGTGTTCGCGGTGTGCGGTAGAGGATGGGCGCCTGGGACCTACTATCTGGGGCCATTTCCGGTGGAACCGAACCGTCGGTCGAGGCTGCGTCGTCCACATCGGGGTGGTAAGAGGTTCGAATTCAGGTGACTGGCCGCGGAGGCGGCGGCTAGGGCGCTGATGAACCAGTGTGAGCTCCGTGTTCTTATCTCGTAGGTGTACGCAGGTCGGAAAGCGTATGCCCAGCACGACTCCACCAGATGGGTAACAGTTGTTACACAGAAACAACTACTGTGGCCGCTGAGTGAGAGCACTGAGGCAGCTGAACAAGCGAACGAGGGGACCAGGAACGGGGCCCACACTTCAACGTCCTCTACTTCTACCGATTGCACTCCTTCTTCTTCTTCACCTATAATTAACGTGTCAATATCCCACCATGCTTTCCGGTCTCTCACTATCTTCCTAACATCACATAAATTCATCTGCAGCGCCTCGAGGATGCCATCTAACCATTGCGTTCGCTGCCTACCCCTTCTCCGGTGACCCTCAACCTTTCCCAACATCAAATCTTTCTCCAGCGACTCCTCTCTTCTCATCAGATGACCAAAGTAGCTGAGCTTTAAATTTAGAATTTGACCCTCCATTGAGCAGTCAGGGTTTATGGTCAACAATATCGACTGATTTGATCTTCTGGCAGTCCAAGGAACACTCAACAGTCTCCGCCAGCACCACAATTCAAACGCGTCAATTCTTCGGCGGTGTGCCTTCTTCACAGTCCAACTCTCGCATCCATACATCACAACTGGAAAGACCATAACACGAGTAATACGGATCTTGGTTGGCAGCCTAATGTCTCTGCTCTTTACTAGGCGGTCAAAGCTAGCCATGGCTCTCTTTCCCACAAGCAGGCGTCTCCTAATTTCATGGCTGCAGTCTCCTTCCGGGGTAATCTTGGAGCCCAAGAAGAGAAAAGCTGTCACAGCTTCCACTTCTTGTCCCTTGATGCTCCAGAACTTGATAGAGGAAGACGCCATGATCTTTGTCTTTTTAATGTTCAGTTTAGGCCAAACTTCTCAATTTCTTTTTTTATGCTCATCACAAGTCTCTTGAGTTCCACTTCACTTTCTGCCATTAAAGTGGTATCATCCACATATCTAAGGTTGTTGATACGTTTTCCAGCAATCTTCACTCCAGCTGAAGACTCGTCCAGACCGGCCTTCCTCATGATGCACTCAGCATACAGGTTAAATAGGCAGGGCGACAGTATGCAGCCTTGTCTCACTACTTTCTCAATCGGAAACCAATCAGTAAGACCATGCCCAGGTCTGACTGTGGCCTCTTGCCCTTCATACAGGTTCCTGAGGAGACAGATGAGGTGAATTGGAACTCCCATCTCTTGGAGAGCTTGCTACAATCTCCTCTGATCTACGCAGTCAAACGCTTTCGCATAATCAATAAAGCAGAAGTACATGGGTTTCTGAAACTCCCTTGCTTTTTCCGTGATCCAGCTAAGGTTGGCAATCTGGTCTCTAGTTCCTCTGCCCTTGCGAAACCCAGCTTGCACGTCCGGAAGCTCCCGATCCATATACTGCTGCAGCCTGCCTTGGAGGATTTTCAACATCACCTTGCTAGCATGCGAAATAAGCGCGATCGTGCGGTAGTTGGAATGGATCAATTTTTGGCACTGCCTTTCTTTGGAATGGGGATGTAAATTTGTAAACTGGCCTCCTCCAATCCTGTGGCCACTGCAGGGTTCTCCAAATTTGCTGACATAATGTATACAGAACGTTAACAGCGTCATGGTTGAGGTTTTTGAAACAACTCAGCTGGAATACAATCAATTCCGCTAGCTTTGTTCTTAGCACGGCTGGCTAAGGCCCATTCAACTTCACTCTTCAGGATGCCCGGCTCGAGATCAGTAATCACAACCGTCGTAGGTTGGGTTTGCACATCCGGGTCCTTCTTGTACAGTTCTTCTGTGTATTCCTGCCACCTTTTCTTTATCTCTGAGGCTTCAGTGAGGTCCCTGCCTCGTTGGCGATTCTCGCCGACCTCCGACGGAGCAGGACGTGTTTTTCATGCTCCCTCGACTTCGGACTGGACAGGCCGCGCGCTTCGGCACCTCGTGTTGGGCCTCCACCTCGCGCCCGATCGTCTCGCACGCCCCTGGCCTGGACCTGGGATAATCACCTCCCGGGGGCCCCGGCCATGGAGCCCTCCCAAGAAACCCGCCGCCGCAGGCTGCGAAAGCAGGCGAAAATACACCAAGGTGGATTTCGCTCGCACAGCGCCCGCCGCGACAGGTCTTTCGATGCGTCATCGCTTTTGGGGAGATGGATCGAGTGCGTGTAGCGTGCAGCTCAGCGCGCTGCCCTAACCCCGGAGACGGCGAAGGAGACGCTGCGAACCATGGCCTTTCCACCACGTGTTGCAGAGATGGCGGCGCAAGCGGGTGAGCACGAAGAAGCCGCCATTGCCAGCTCGGCGCAGCGCCTGCAGCCACCAGCCGGCGGGGACCACATTCCTGCAGCAGGGGCAGCTATTGTTTAGGAGGCCCTCAACAATGCGGACAATGCCATGGATGAGACGACCCATCGCAAGAGGCGTCGTTCCACCAACTCAGGGGAGATAGAGGAGGACAATGGCAGCAGTGGGGAGGAATCTGCTGCTAAGCGCGAAGCGCTATGCGTCACCCCTTCTGCCTCCCCTCTCACACCTGCCGGCCGTCTTTACTCCGCTCTCGAAGGAAGGGGAACCAGCACTACGGATGATCAGCTGATGGCGAGGACGCAGGCTGAGGAGGAGCAGCAGGCGCCAACGGCCACCGCCCGTGAGCATGCTGCAGCCAGCCTGAGCCCGACGCGGGACCAGACGAACGGCCGTCCGTTCGTACGCCCGCTTGACAGTGAAGAGAGCCACCCCCCCATGGCACCCGCGTGCTCACAGGAGGCCACCGGCCTGATTCCCTGGAGCCAGGTTTCAACCCGAGCCCAACGGAGACGCAGGGCTGCCCTCCAGAAAGCTGCTGCTGCTGTGCCATCTCACGAGGGGCTGCACTGGACAGTTCTGTTCCGGCCGGAGGACCGCGGCGCTGCAATCACAAAGGAACAGGGATGGGAGATTGCTTAGGAGCTGAGCCCACGCCCGGGTGTGCTGGCGGTTCGCGTTAACACACGCCGGAACGTGGTAGCGGTGGACGTTGGGTGTGAGATCACCTTTGGTTCGCTGCTCGCCACAACTGTGATCCGTGGCCTGGCAGTGCGCGCTAAGGAACCGGCCCCTCGCAATCAGTCCACCGGACTCGTATTTGGCGTTGACGCGCGTCGCTCGGCAGATCAGCTGCTTGCCGCTACGGAGTCGACATTGGCTGTGACGTCGGCGTCGCTGTCGGCAAGCACGCTGCTTCTCCGGTTTGCGGCGCCGACGCCGCCGTCACATGTATCGATATACAGGCGCCGTCTCCCTGTCCGGCCCTGCCGCCCGCGGCCACTGCAGTGTTGCCGCTGCTCCAGCCTGGGACATGCCACCGAGGCCTGCAGAGCTGCCGCGCGCTGTACCCGCTGCGGTGGACCACACGACATCGACGCGTGCACTAGTAGGAAACCACGCTGCTCAAACTGCGGTGGCCGGCATGCGGCCGTGGACCCTGCATGTCCTCACTGGCAGCGAGAGAGGCATGTCGCTACTATATTGGCTACGTCAGAAGTGCCTCTTTCGCGGCGGGCCGTGCGCGCTGTTATTCTGGAAGAAACGGTCTCGCCAGCCCTGCAACAACAAGGAAGCAAGCGCAGCTACGCGCATGTTGCAAGCCTCAGCAAACAGCCGCAACCGCGGCAGCTCCAGCAGCAGCAGCTGCAGCAGCAGCAGCGACGGTGGCCCCAGCAGCAGTCCCAGCAGCAGCAGCCCAGAGGGGACAGTCCCGGCAGCCGCAGCAGCAGCCCCTTACCCACGCAAGGCCCGCTTCCACCACCTCCGTTGGCGGCCCTCCGGATGCGCGTGATGCCCTAATTGCGCGCCTACAGGCCGCGCTGCGCGCACTCAGCATGCTGCTACCGGAGGGCTCTGAGCGTCGCCGCATCTGCGAGGAAGCGACAGGCCCTCCTACACTAAACAGCCAACACCATGGCTAGTCGCCGGGCAGCCCCTCGCATTCCCTCAGTCCGCAATGGAACGTGCGTTCCCTCGCGGCGCGATATCCCGAGCTCCGCTCGCGCATAACATCAGAGCGACCAGAGGTAATCGCGCTACAGGAGACGTACGTCCGCCTCTGGGAAGTGGAGCCCCAAATGCGGCTGCCCGGATACGTTGGCTACCATTCACCAACAAATTGTGAGGAGGTGTCATGTACGGCAATCCCCTGCGGCGACCCGAACCACCGACCTGGGAAATCTCGGGCCTCTATGTATGTGCGGCGCGACGTTCAACATGCTCTCGTCGACACGGCGGCGGTGACGAGGAACGCCCAGGAGTGCGTGGCAGTGACAGTGCGCGTCGGAGGTGTTGACACATCAGTGGCAAGTGTTTATGTGCGCCCAGCTGTATCCTGGAACGTGTTGTGTTTTCGTGCAGTGTCATCGTGTTGTGCCCCACGCCAACTAATTGGGGACTTCAATGCTCATCCTTGTGCGTGGGGAAGTGCGCGCAATGATCGGCGCGGTGACGACTTGCACAACACGGCAACACAGCTGGGACTCGCCGCCCTCAACACTGGCCAGCCCACCTTCCGACGACGCGGTTCGCCCGGCTCCTGCATCGACATAGCGTTCGCGTCGAGCGGCATCGAGGCGACCTGGCATTGTGCACCATCTCTCTGGGGCTCGGACCACTTCTCCATCACCATAGAGCCCACTGCTAAAGAAGCGCGCCCCATGCGTACCTACTCAATAGTAGATTGGGGCCACTTTCGCCGCGAGGTAGACGCCGCCGCTGCAACCGGTGCCGATTTCTTCACCAGTCTCGTCCGGAGCGCTCTCGCAGCCACGCGTCACGCAGAAGTGCGAGCTGGTCAGCCAACACCCGACAAGAAGCTGCTCGATCTGCGTGACAAGAAAGACATCGCAGAACGCAGGGCGCTACGGACGGACAGACCGGAAGACTGGACGGTTTACAATCGGCTGGACGAGGCAGCAAGGCGGCACGCTAACAAGCTCTACCGCCGGCAGAGGGCCTCTCTGTGCAATACGATGGAGAAGGATCGCAGCTCCCGGCGGCTCTTCACCACCCTGCGGCGCATCACTACACCTCAGGCGAACCCTCAGCCCCTCGCCGCTCTCGCCATCTCAAGCGGCCAAACAACCCAACAACTGGCTGAGCGGTTCGCTGACCGGTTTGCGCCGCAACGCCCCGCGAGCACCGCTGCCATCGCAGCGACTACACCGAGCCCGAGCCCCGATGCCAATGTCCTTTCCTCCGCCCCGGACGACGGCCCGTGCAACGCGCTTTTCACAGCGGTGGAACTGAATGACGCCCTGCGCCGCTGCACCCGCCGCTCAGCGCCCGGGCCCGACGGGGTGACCTACCAGATGCTGCGCAACCTGGACGCGGAGCAACGTCAAGTCCTTCTGCGGCAACTGAACCTGGTGTGGGAACGTGGGGAGCTACCGGAGGAGTGGCGCACAGCGGTCGTCTGCCCGCTACCGAAGCCAGGTCGCTCACCCACGGAGCTCAGCGGATATCGCCCTGTGGCGCTGACTTCGGCGGCCTGTAAGGTGATGGAGCATATGGCGCTTCAGCGGTTACACACGCGGGCTGCGGAGGTGGACTTGTTCGATGAGTGTCGGACAGGCTTTCGAGGGATGCGCTCCATAGCGGACTCAATCGCAGACGTGGTTTCTGCGCTCGAGCATGCCGTAGCGGCGCGGCAGGTCGCACTGCGGTTTATTTATTTATTTATTTATTGCAGTTTGTAGCAAAAATACAATTTTTTGCCGTGGGACCGAGGCTAAAGGTGACGTGCAAGTCACCTGACTTGTACGTCACCTGTTGCTGCTCGACGTGTCGAGTGCGTTTGACAACGTCCGCCGTGCGGTGATCCTCGCGAGGCTGGAAGAGGCAGGCGTGAACGGGCGCTTGTTGCGCTATGTGCAGGGCTTCCTCAACGCGCGCACTATTCGCGTGCGTGTAGGAGGGGCTCTCTCGCGACCCCGTCCGGTGGATCTAGGCGTTCCGCAAGGATCAGTGTTGTCGCCGTTTCTATTCAATGTGGCGATGTCGGCGGTGCCGGGCTGTCTGCTTGCATTCAACCGGCACCGTGTGTACATCTCCATGTACGCGGACGACATCGCACTGTGGAGCCTGGGGCCGCCGGGCGAGGCTCCGCGCGTCAGAGAGTGCCTTCAGGGGGCCCTTTGCGCGATAGACGCCCGGTTGCGGGATCTCGGTCTGGCGCTCTGCCCGGGCAAGTCCGCGGCCATGACCTGCGGCGCTCGCAGGGGCGCCCGCCTTTCACCGCTAACGTTGGCTGGGATGCCGCTGCCGTGGAAAAGCTCCGTGCGGTACCTGGGCCTAGATATCGACCAGCGCCTTTCCTTCCGTCCCGCGGCGACCAGGGCATGCCAGCAGATGAAGAGGACCACCGCCGCCATGCACAAGCTCACCGCCCGGGGCCAGGGGATTTCCCAGAAGGCTGCGCTGCGCCTCTACAACGCAACAGCCGTGGGGGCGATTCTCTACGCACTGCCACTAGTGACGGTGCGCAAACCATCGTGGAGAGCACTGGAGGTGCAGCATCGCAAAACGCTGCGAACCTGCCTTGGCCTGCCGGGTAACTCTCAATGCGAAGCGACACTCGCCGAGGCAGGCGCGTGGCCACTGCAGCTACAGGCCACACAGCGAGCGCTGCACCACATCGACCGCCTTCACCGCGCACCAGACGGCGGCGAACTCCTGCAGCACCTTCGGAATTTCCCACGCTCTAGAATGGGTGCGGCGCTGCAGGAGTATGACCAGCTGACGCGTGCCACGCCCCCCTACGGCCTCTGCTCCCCCTGGCCCCTCACGACGGAGGTACAGCGCGAAATCATCGGCATCGCGTGAAAACGCAGCACACCACTCTGTGCGGTGCAACAGCTAGCGAGAGCCGTCATACACGAGCAACTAAGCGACCACCTGCTTGTTTTCACTGACGGCTCCGTGGCGAGAGAAAGCTGCTCGTTCTCCGCAGCGGCCACCATCCCTGCCCTGCAGTTGCACCGTCAGCAAGGAGTGACACACCTGGGCTCTTCGACCACGGCGGAACTACTGGACCTTCGCCTGGGCCTTGACCTATTGCTCATCATTGCTCCGCCACTTCCCAGGTGTGCACTGCTGTGTGACTCCCGCGCCGCCCTCAGCCGCCTGCAGACTCCCGGCCGTGGCACACCGCTGCTGTGCGCGATACGCGAGCGCCTCGAGCACCTCGCAGAGCGAAAGTGCAGCATTCGCGCGCAGTGGGTGCCCGGCCACTGCGGCATACACGGCAATGAGCAAGCCGATGAACTCGCCACCGCCGCACATCAACTCCCTCCCAGCGACGAACTTCTCACTTTGGAGGACGTGCGCGCGGTAATCTATGACCACCTCCGTCAGAAACACCCGGACCCACGCATCGCGCGAGGAGAGCCATCCCTGCTGTCGGCGCGCGCTCATTGTCGCGCCTACAGCGTGCAATGCTCATCCGAGTGCGCGTCGGCTGCGTGTGGCCCGGGGTAAGACGGGTGCGCCACGGACTATCGTCGAGCGACGTGTGTGGTGATTGTGGTGCAGTGGAGACATTGGAGCACATGCTGCTTCGCTGTACCGCATCCGCAGAGCCACGTCGCGAGATGTTCGCGGCTTATAGGGCGCTCGGAATCATCCCGGACAGCATCGAGACGCTCCTGTGGCCGCGAGGCAGTGCGCGCATCCGTGACAGGGCAATGGTGAGCCTCTGTGCGTTCATCGAGCGGGCGGGCTTGAAGCCTCGCTTGCTCTTCGCCAGGTAGTGCGTGCGTGACCTGAACGCCCCGTGTGTGCTACCTTGGACGTATGCTGCCGGGCGCCCCACCCCGGCAGCTGGTGCATTGTGTCGCGCGTGCGATCTGTCTGCGACAGGACGCTACGTGCGCGCGACTATGTATATACATCAATGGTATTACATATATATGCGCATATATTTTGTAAACAATTGCAGGGGCCGCTCGAGCGCAGTCATTTGTGGACAGAGCTCGGACACTTGCGCGCGAGCGATGCGAACTCGTTGACCGTCTTTACTTTGTAAATAATCTACAAAGCTCCCCCTGTCCTTTCTTCCTATCGCTCCCCTCTCTACTTCCCCTCGCTATCCACTTCCTATCCCCTTTTCCTTCCCGCCGGCCGCAGCTCAAGTGCTTCAGTTTTTTAGATAGCAGTTGCCGCGGCCGGCAATACTCTTTTCCTTCTTTTTTATTATTTAAAAAATAAATCAACCACTACCACCACCACCCTGCCTCGTTTGTCCTTTATCACGCCCAGCTTAGCACAGAAGCTTCTTTTGATATCTTTGATTGTCTTATACAGAGCTCTTGTGTTCCTAAATTGGCTGTCGTCCTCAACTGCTTGGCACTGTATGTTGAGGAAGGCATTCTTATTTCAGTTTGATATTTTCTGGAAATCAGCATTGAGAACCTTGTAGCTTTCTCTTTCCATCATACCTTTTGCCATACTCATGTGCTCAGCTATTTGCAAAGCCTCTTCAGAAAACCAGTTTGCTTTCTTGCATTCGTTTTGCTTTGGAACTACCTTAGTAGCAAATTCCTGTATATATCACGAACATCAGTCCACATCAATTCAGGCTCGCTTTCATCTAGATTTAATTCTTGAAATCGATTCCTCACTTCCACAGTATATTCGGATGGAATTTGATCCAGATCATACCTGAAAGGCCTGCTAGTTTTCTGCGTTTTCCGCAATCGAAACTTACATTTGGCAACAAGAAGCTCATGATAGGTGCCACAATCGGCCCCAGGCCTTGTTTTTACTGCTTATATAGCACTTCTCCATCTCTGCCGGCAAAGAATATAATTAATATGATTTCTGTACAGACCGTCCGGTGAAGTCCATGTGTACAGGCGCCTCTTGTGCTGTTGAAAATGAGTATTCGCTATGGTTAGGTTGTTTTCTTGACAAAACTCTACTAGCCTCTGCACAGGTTCATTTGACTCACCAAGACCGAACTTGCCTGTAATTCCGGATATTTCTTCACTCTCCACCTTAGCATTCCAGTCTCCAATGACAAAAGTACGTCTGATGATGGAGTGTGGTCTAAAAGGCATTGCAGGTCAGCATAAAATCTCTCAACATCAGCTTCTTCAGCAGTAGTGGTTGGTGCATAGACTTGGATAACTGTTGTGTTGAAAGGGTGACCTTGGATCCGAAGTGAAATCATTCGGTCGTTTTTGGGGTTGCACCCTAGCACTGCTTTGCCCATTCTTCTGTTTACTATGAGAGCGACCCTATTCCTTCTCCTGGATTCGTGCCCGCAATAAAAGATATAATGGTCGCCGGAATTAAATTCTCCCATTCCGGTCCACTTGAGCTCGCTGATACCCAAGATATCAATGTTCAATCTGTCCATTTCTCGCTTGACGACATCCAGTTTACCTTGCGTCATAGATCTTACATTCCATGTTACTACGTGATATATCTCCTTGCAACATCGGACTTTCCGGTCGCTTCCCGACACATCCACAACTGAGCGTCCTTTTGGCTTTAGCCAAGCCGCTTCATTCGTCCTGGAGCTACTAGGAATCGCCCTTTGTTCATCCCCATTAACATTTGGGACGCCTTCCAACCTGGGGGGCTCATCTTCCGGCGCCCTATCAATAATGCTATTGTAACTGGCCATAGGGTTTTCTTGGCAGGAAATACTGGAGTGGGTTGCCATTACCTTCTCCAGTGAATCACATTTTGTCAGAATTCTCTGCCGTGACCTGTCTATCTTGGGTGGCCCTACACAGCAGAGCTCACGACTTCATCGGGTTTCGCAAGCCTCTCCGCCACGACAAGGCAGTCATCCATGAAGGGGCTCTTCGAGCATATGCTCCGTTGGATGAAAAGAACGAAGTTTACATTCTCGTGTCACACATTATTGATTGCATATGTGGACAGTGATTTAGAGCCATCTATTTTTGGCAGAAGCAAAAATGAACACGCTCGATTGATCCTTGAGGCTTATCATATTAAGAAAAAAAAGCAGAAAACGGCGTTTAATACCCCCTTGTCGCTTTACGAAACCAAATAAAATTCCCGTGCTCGCGTTGCTGTTAACTCTGATGCCGCCTAGCTTTCGCTTGCTTGCGCAAGAGTGGTCCATTGTATATCAAAGGTTTTTTAGGTGCTTCAAAATGTTTGTACTATGAGCGTACTTGCTCAAGATTTATCTTAGCCCTGGTTCTTTATTAGGGGTTACGATGGATACGAGGTAAAGTGCAGGTTCCTTCAATTAGTTCGCTAGTTAAATAAATGCGTTCATTGATATTCTTATTTTTTTTTTCAGGGGGTACGTTGTATATGCGAAATTGGAGCTCGTCCTCTAAATGGTATAGTCGAGAAAAAAATATTTCCTAACAAAATTTTCGCGCCTTATAAGGCACATAGCTGTCGGCCTGATAGGCGGCCTCACATCGTGAATCCAGTGCCCACGAGCGCCTCCTGCGACGCTTTAAGCCAGGAGTGCGAGCGACAGAACTGCGTACACTGGCTACAGGCACGGCAGCGAGGCCGCAGCAGGTAGAAGCGAAACTTATAACGAACCGCTGAGCCCCTGTCTGGTTCTCAAGGTGATTCCAGCAGTGATGAAATCTCCGAATGGAGGGAAATACGTCACAAGCACTGTGTTGCCGTGTGAAGCTGCATATCAGGGTGACATCTGTGGGCCTTGTAACACGAGCCACAGTATTTTCTCTCGGCTATACTATTTAAAGACAGACGACCTCTAAGGCTGCAAAATTTGAAAATTTAAAAATTGTTTTTAAATTTTAATCAACGTATTTAGTTAACTCGCGAACTAACTAAAGCAGTCTGCCGCATACCCGTCCGCCGTCCGCCGTAGGCTCCGATATGGCCCCAGCGCTAAAATAACTCTTAAACCCGATAGTTTGTTTTTAAAATGTTTTGGCATTTGTAAAAAAAAAAAAAAAAAACCCCTGAATATGCATTGTTTTTCAGGAAATAATAAATCAGCTAATCTAGCCAGTGTGCATGTGCTTGTCTCTTCGAGGACTGTCCAGTGCTTGCGCTCATAGGTTACCATAAGTATATCATGCCCAAGGTAGCCCTAACCGAAATTTTATCGAAGTTTCTTGTAAACTTACCTTAAAGCAATAGGGTAGCGAGAAGAAAAGAAACACGGTCAAGACTTAGACACATCAGTGTCTTGCTTTGTGTGCTTAAATCGTGTACATATTTCTTCAATAGCGCTAAGATGTAACGCCATGCTAAAGGAAGCGAACTAGTCAAGCTTTAATAGCTTATAGTGCGCACTTCACGCAGTAGATGTCTGTTGAGCCAGGCGCTCTGCAAGAAATAAATGTAAATGTCGACAGGAATGGAAGCTGGCATGGCTGATGTGAGAAGAGAAAGCAACGAGAGGTGTGGTAGGCAAGAACTATGAGTGGTGGTGGTTGTAGAAACCAAGCTTATTTGTGCACATTTAGATCCTCAACAGCAACCTGTAACTACAGTCATTTTTGGGGAAGTCACAAAGATGAGTAGACACTTGCGTGAACGGGCTCTTTCGAGACGCGAGATTTTCTCTCAGATAAGCGATAATTCTTTATGTCCATTGATCCAAGCGTGAGCTTTGCGAGGCGAAGAAAACGCATTAACGTAATTAAGTAATAAAGAAAAAGCTCTGCCAATAGCCACTACGCATTTATCGCTAGTAAATGCATCTGCTTAGTTGGAGTGGTGGCTGACTTTTCTAGAATGTTGCCATCTTGAAGGTCGCAGGTGTATTACGTGCATGCAGGCGGTAGAGACGTTCTTATAGCACAGCGACTGCCTACGTTGCGATGCTCTCTTACTCCTTGGCGTTAAAGAGATAACAAGAGAGCGCCAGTTGCCCCGCCAATGTGCTAGGCTGACACAGGGGTCTTTGTTCTGTGTGAAAAACGGCCGAAACCAAAACTGCCCGTAACCGCGAGGGTGCGTTCACACGCCGTCCCGAAAGTTCAGGAAGTGTTCTCCATTGCAGCCTCGCCGCTGCCCTCCTCTCAGAAGGCCTTGCATATTATACGTTATCGCCCGGCGAGAAGTGTCAGCGGCGATATTTTTCTACGTCTCCGGCCGGCGTCAGCCACCGCATCGCGGCACGTGTCGCTATCGTGACAACGGCCGGCGCTGGTTTGCACACCAGTGCGGCGTTGCGGGGTGATTGAAATTGCGCCCCGAGCAAGATTTATAGCCTGGCCCGTCCTTTGGTCTCGCTGTGCGTGATGAATTGACCGCCGTCGCACAGCTGCGGTGGGTGCAGAGAGCACTCTTGTGCCGTCTGTTTTAGCCGCGACTTAGCTTTTGTGGCATGTGCCTGGAGGTGGGGCTTTTGTTGTGGCGTTGCTCCTTCACTGCATATTGTCGCGCTGAACGAATGCGTCTTAGTAACCCGTTCTTGCGACGTTCCGCCGTGCAAGAAGGTGGCGCAAGCAGACTTTGTGAACAGTGCTGTAGCATCGCACTCTGCGGAGCAGCAGAAGCAACAGCGAAATCACTGAAATCGAAACGAAGACGTCCTCTACCGAGTCAGATTATCTGCTGACAAAATGTCGCAATGAAGACTTTACAAAAGTGGTCGATGGACTCGGCAAGCCAATTTTATCTTGATCGTCGAGATTTGGATGTTCATGCGGTACACGGAAAAAGACGAAGTTGTTCCACTCCAGAACGCTATATCTCCCTGCTTATGAAGTTTTTACTATTTGTCAAATGATCAGGAAAGCATCGCTTCTCCCTGGAGACGTCGAAGGAAGTGGAAGTCAAGTTGGAGGCTAGCTAATAGCGATAGGGGTATGAAACCGGCGACGTATGAACTTAAAAGTCTGCTAGAGGCGATCGCCCAGTAATCAAATTGGTGTCCTCAGGTGTACCTCTTACAAGCCCAGTCGATTCGGCAAATGAAAAAACACGCATCTGATCTCGTATCAAAATTGTGACGACATCGTTCTTTTGACAGAGTTCAGGGGTTGTTATATAGCATTTTTCTTCCCATTTAGCATCCATCTGCTAGTCAAGTGGGAGGCTAGTTTATTGCGATAGGGATTCGAAACCGATGACGCATCAACTTAAAAGTATACTAGAGGAGATCGCCCAATAAGCAAATTGAAGGTGTCCTCATTGCCGCAGCTGATTTGTTCACTCAAACAACGACTGAGAGCACCACAATCGTGGCGCGCGAATGAGCTAGTCACGTGGTTTTATTTGTATTTCGCGGGCTTTCTTCTGAGACCGGAAAAAAGATATACATGATGCTTTCGTTATCGTAATTACTGGAATGGGGGTTTCTAAAGGCGCACTAAAACTTTCCCATTCACCTTTTTGGTCTAAAGTCGATATTTAATAAATTAGAAAAATTAATATAATTAGCCAATTAATTAATTCCAAAACAAAAAATTGCCTGCAGTGCACAAGGAGGCTGGAAGTTGTATGCAACTAGTTTCACTGGCCTACCTCAAATATATTATTTTGCAACCCTTGGTTCATGTTAGTATCTCCCAGCACTTTCACCTACGGCTCGTCTGATTTCGCAATGCCTGCATCACCGCCGAGGTTTCTACTGAGTCAAATGCTTTTTCGTAATCAATGAATGCTATGTATAAGGGCTGGTTATACTCCAAGCATTTTTCTATCACCTGGTTGACGGTATGGATATGATCGATAGTAGAGTACCGTTTCCGAAACCCTGGTTGATCCTTTGCTTGATTGCAGTCTAAGGTTGCCCGATTCTATTAGCGATTACCTTAGTAAGTACTTTATACGTAACAGACAGTAAGCTGAGTGGTCTGTAGTTTTTAAGGTCCTTAGCGTCCCCTTTCTTATGAATCAGGATAATGTTTGCGTTCTTCCATGGTTCCGGTACCGTCGATGACACCAGGCACTGCGTGTACAGACTGGCCAGTTTTTCTAGCA
The DNA here is from genome assembly GCF_055883805.1 of Amblyomma maculatum. Taxonomy (NCBI): domain Eukaryota; kingdom Metazoa; phylum Arthropoda; class Arachnida; order Ixodida; family Ixodidae; genus Amblyomma; species Amblyomma maculatum. The sequence goes on along the minus strand of NC_139344.1, from coordinate 284,357,915 downwards.
CGATATCCCCACCGTACTTCAACAAATCTGTAGTTATCTGATCCTCTCCAGCTGCTGTCCCCCTTTTCATAGTTTCTATATTGCTTTCTTAACCTCGTCCTTCGTCACTGGTGGAACGTCTGTCTGTTTTTCCCCACCGCCAATCACATTACGGTCCTGTCTACTTTGGCTACTGTAGATATCAGTATAGAACTCCTCGGCTACTTTGACTCTCTTGTCCATACTCGTGATGACGTTGCCCGCCTTGTCCCTTACCGCATACATCTGATTTTTGCCTATGCCCAATTTCTTCTTGACCGCTTTAAGGCTTCCCCTGCTCTGTACAGCACGCTGCAATTCTCTCCTTGTTATATATACCGGCCACTTTGCGCTTATTGATTAGATTTGGTACCTCTGCCAATTTTATCTGGTCTGTTGGATTGGAAGCTTTCATACTCTGGCGTTTCTTAATCAAATCTTTCGTCTCCTTAGACAGCTTACCGGTATATCCTCGCTAACTATACTACCACCTACTTTTACAGCGCACTCAGTAATGATATCTCTGATATTATTGTCTATTTCTTCTAGGGTAATATCGCCATCCTCGGTTAGAGCTGAATATCTACCGGAACTGTCCTGCCCTCCCCCTCACCGCTAATTCATTGATGGACTTCTTTCTTACTAATCTGTTGCATTCCTTCTTGAGATTAAGACTAATTCGGGACCCCACCATCCTGTGGTCACTGCATCGCACTTTCCCGATTATCTCTACATTTTGCATAATGACGGGGGTTGAACACAGTATGAAGTGAATTTCATTTTTAGTCTCCCCGTTAGGACTGAAGAAGATATTCATGATTCGTAAATTATTGCGCTCTGAAAACTCAACTAGTAGCTCTCCCCTGCTATTCCTAGAACCAATGCCATAGTCACCTACTGCCTGGTTTCCTGCCTGCGTTTTCCCTACCTTGGCATTGAAGTCGCCCATTAATACCGTATACTGCGTCTTTACTTTTCGCATGGCCGATCTACATTTTCGTAGAAGCTTTCAACTGCCTGGTCATCATAACTACATGTAGGTGCATAGGCCTGTACAACCTTCAGTTTATATCGCTTATTAACCCTAATTAGTCCTATCAAACTCCAGCCCTCAGTTACCAGCGGCTGCGGAACAACTGACCACGGCGGCGGTCAGACCTGCGACGCAGCAGGGGGTGCTAAGAATTGCTGGCTCCGCTGGACAGGCCGCCATTGGAAACTGACCCTGGCAACGTTTAACGCTAGAACCCTAGCTAGTGAAGATAGTTTCGTAGTGCTGTTACAGGAACTAGAGGGTATGAAATGGGACGTCATAGGGCGTAGTGAGGTTAGGAGGCCGAATGAGGCATATACTGTACTGAAGGATGGGCATGTACTGCGTTATCGAGGTTTACCGGAGAGGCGAGAACTAGGAGTAGGTTTCCTTGTCAATAAGTGTATAGCGGGTAATATAGAAGAATTATATAGTATTAATGAGAGGGTGGCAGGCATCGTAATTAGGCCTAATATGACATTTTAGGTAAAAAGAAACAAAAAAGGTGAAACAATCGATCTAAGGTCGGCTCCTATGCAAAGAGAAATAGAGAAAAAATACATATGCATAAATCAAGCAGGCAGGTGCAGTGAATCATACAATGAAAGCATAAAAAAAACGCAAAGGCAACAGTTACCACATTAGGATTGCAAGTGGAAAGACAGCATTTGCCGGAATTTAATAGCATCTGGTTCAATTACAATACATTCGGGTAATGAATTCCATTCTTCAATGACAAGAGGCAGGAATGACTTGCTGGAAATGGTCCAACGTTTCGATGCGTAGAATTTTTTTTTTTTCTTTTAAGTTTGCCCTCGCTGACAAGTAATTAAGACTGCCATATAAACTCAATGACTGCCAATTTGAAAATAAATAGCAAGAAACTATAAACTTCCCGAGGAATTATATTGTGCGCCACAGTGCAATTTTACCATATGTGTAAGAATCCCGCTTGCAAGCTCTTTCCCAGAATTTGTCGGAAATTTCTGGGCATGCGACTGTTCATGAGTCGAGAGTGAATGTCGCGAAAATTGCTGCGAGTGCTATGGTTTTGCGAACTCATTTGAAGAACTGGGCACAAGCGGCTTCGGATGTTCATAAACATCGGGCACGTTTTTTCAGACTTGAGGGGTTGACTAATGATCAGTCCTCTTGATCGCTAATCGTTTCAACTTGATTCCTAGTTAAGTATAAGTTTAATTAACAATCATTCGCAAGTTTTATTTTGACCGTCACGGTAGCGCTGTACACCAGTGCCCATTTCACATTCTACCTATTTTATCGCATACTGTTTTTCGCTTCCTATGTATCAGTATACTGTAAACTGGATACATATCCTTGCATTATTGTGGGCACTGGCTGCGTGTGTAACAGTGGACCGGGCGCATAAAGTCATGACAATAAACAAGGTTTTTGCCGATTTGTGATAAGCAGTACCAGTATAGAATATATTACTTGTCTAGTCTGAACTGAACTGAAATTCTTGGCATAACAGGAGTGGGACAGAAATTAGTACAGGCCGGCGTTCTCGTGCGCTACTACGATTTGTTAGTACTTGCAACCAAGACAGCCCAAGAAGAATAGAAGAAGGCACGACACAACGAACACAAAGAGCGTTCTTTGTGCCATGTCTTCTTCTTTGGTTGTCTTTTTGCGCGGTCTTCTTTCCAAGTTATCATCATCATCATCGTCATCATCGTCATCATCCGTACTATATCCACTACTGGGCGAAGGCCTCTCTTATATATTAAAACTAACCCGGTCCTGTGCTAGCTGACCACTTGACCCCTGCGAACTACTTAACTTCATCCGCCCACCTAACTTTCTGCCCCCCCCCCCCCCTGCTACGCTTTCCTTCCCTTCGAATCCAATTTGTTACCCTTCGCGACCATCGGTTATCCTCTCTTCTAACTACATGTCCTGCCCATGCCCATTTCTTCTTCCTTATTTCAATTAGAATATCATTAACTCGAGTTATTTCTCTGACCTACTCTGCACGCTTCCGATCTCTTAACGTTACACCTACCATTTTGCGTTTCATAGCTCTCTGCGTTGTCGTCAGTTTAAGTAGAACCCTTTTCGTTAGCCGCCATGTTTCAGCTTCATAGGTGAGTGTAGGTAAGAGGCAACTTTTGTATATTTTCCTCTTAGCGATATCGATAAGCTGCTCGTCATAATCAGCGAGTACTTGCCAAATGCACTCCATCCTAATATTATTCTCCTGGTTATTTCCCTTTCATGGTGCGGATGTACGGTTACTACCTGTTCTAAGCATACATATTCGCCTGCCACTTACAGTGTTCCGCTATTTATTGTAAACTGCTTTTCCTTCTCTAGGCTGTTAAACATTATTTTAGTCTTTTGCATACTAATTTTTAAGCCTACCATTCTGCTTTTCCTGCCTAGGTCATGAATCATTCTGTGCAATTCATCCCCTGCGTTACCCAGCGAGGCAATTCAAGTATGAAACACCAACTAGCCCATTTTTAGTTTGTTAGTGGAGCCTGTGAACGCCGTCTTTTGTCTTTTCGCATTTCATGTCGCGCTTTCCAACTCTGCAGAACGAGCTTCCTCTTCGAATTTTCTGTAGTGTTTATTAGTGAGGTGGAGGTTAGGGCTATGGCGCGTATTTCACATCAACTTTCATAACGCAACAAGTGCACACTAACGAAGAACAGATAGATAGATAGAAGATGGATTTATTGAAAGGAAAGGCAGAGAGGTTGGCCTGAATTATTAAAATCTGGCCTGCTACTGTGCACTGGGGAAGGGGAAGGGGAGAAGAAAGAAGATCATGATGGGTGACGATGTGGGAGAAGGCATATGAACTATATAACGAAAAAGAAACGATATACCAGTGCTATCTCAGTGATTATCTTACCCAACACTAGGAAAGCACGTTTAACGAACTTGTAGGGAACATTGAAAAATTCAAAATGTATGTATGAAGCAACTTGCGAATTGGTTCAGCGCAGAAGAAAAATGTCTACAGGTGTCGGACATCTGGCGCACTCGGGACACTCAGGAGCTCCATTTGCACCGCGGCACGCCTAACTTCGTAAAATACAGCACATAACTTCATCGATGTTTAAGTGGAATTCATATCACGGCTACCTCGATCAACTGTTCTTTCCGCAGGCATCGTTCGCGAGTCAGTCTACTCGCTTTTAACTGTTCCTGATATTAAAAAGTGATTCGCAGCCGCGCCGGCAGGCGACTCTAACTTCATTACGCTCCAGCCGCACTCTACGGCCAGCGACAGGGAAGCGTCGGTATAATTCTCGGCGAGCTTTTGCACGTAGGGCGAAAATAAACCTTCGATTTCTGGCCGGCCTGCGGCGTATAAGGCAGGTCGCGTCTGCTTCGCCCGCTTGGCCATTGCGAGCACGTATCCAAGCGGCGGTCAGATCAATGATCGTGCAGTCGCTGGCAGAATTAGGTTCAAGTTTTTGATCACTGCTACTAAGGCACGAATGCGTCCTCTCCATCGCGTTTTTCCTTAGCGACCGACAAAAGCAAACAAAATAGTGAAGAGTTTCTACGTTCCCAAATCAGGGGCTCCTGAGCTTCGAGAGACACAGGCAAAGTGATGAACTCGTATTGATTGGGACCGCCCCATCGCGAGCTTCCTCACAAATACAGAAATCTCGGCGAGGATGGGTATCTGAATTTTGGCCCGTCTGGGAATCTAATAGGCGACATGCAGCATCTGCCCCTGCGGTCGGTGCCGTGGCTGCTGGTCGCGAAAACCTCGCTTGCGGGTAACGCGGCCCTCGCGCCGAACGTGGTGCCCGCTGCGGACAAAAGGCACCTTTGACAACGGGGCCGCAGAGCAGCGAAGAAGGAGCGCGACTTTCTCGTTTTGGACAAAGACATCGGCCTTTGTAAGGACGGCTCTTTGATGTGAATTGGCGAACGCAAGTTTCGTGGAGAGTAGAACTAATTTGGTGTGCTTTGTGGACCGTGTTTTTGCAGATAGAAACTTCAAGGACTCAATAGAACTTGAAATAAAATTGAGCATATTGTCTCGAATGTCAACAGAACTTCATTATCATTTCAGCATTTATGATGCAGTAGGCTACATGACAATGCCTACGAGGGTAGATTGTGTTAGTTGTTAGCCCACATGGCTGCGCTTTCGCCTTCTGGCTTAATAGAGCATAAAATGAAGACAAAATACTGCTGTTCTAAGGTTCCGTCTGAGGTAAATTATATTTATAGCATGGGGCGTGGTTCGCTCACTTTAACATAGAGGCTAGGTTTACGAGACCTCAAGTAAGATGGCATGCAATGACATTTAACCTTCAACTGCACCAAGGAGCTGCTAAGAGAATCCAAGTAAAAAAAAAAAAAACATCGTTACTTGAGCACGCAAGCACCTTGCCTCAGTGTTGGCTCGCGTTCTTGTGACTACACAGAGTCGGACCAACGCTTCAGCTTTTCAGGTTAGGTTACTAAACTCTGGACTTTCCAGATCGCGAGTAATAGAAAATAATAATAAAATAATAGTAATAGGTTTAGGTAACAAAAGAAATGATAGATTAATAAATGTGGTTGAGACAAATGTAATTTGGGCGCTAGCACGTCTGTTTTCATTTTGGTTTCTGTTCGAAGCTCGGTTTTCAAAGCCGAGCACACTTCGCGCAAATACAGGTGACATCGGTGGTGGGTTTGTAGTGGTAAAGCATTATAATACCTTTAGGGCCACTTAACGCATATCAATTAGGAGGGCGATGCAATAGCGGCGTGCTCCGCATCCACTGCGCACGCATGGACGGCGACGAAGACAATGACATTGCAAAACACAGCGCGAGAGAGTCTCAGTTAAGCACGCGGGATGTTACAGGGACGGTACTGTTGCCTATCAGTGGTATACGGCAGTCGCCATCGAAGCTGATGGGTTGCTGAGAGTTGTAAACACACTCGTTGCAAAAAATGTTTGATTTCAAGTCAAGGAGAGCCTTTGGACAGAGAAACCTCGACGAAATCTTAGATCGGGGATTTGTAATGCTAACAAAAAATTTGCGGTGTAGTCTGAGCTGCTCCTGGACCAGCATACTGCAGGAATGCATGCGGGTCGCACTGAGTTTCGTTGCAGTGCATGACCAATGAGCGTTCTCAGTAAACACTCCCTGTTTCGCAGTGTTTGCATTTTGTGCTTTCCTCAAGGACCGCAGCAGTGACACGCCCGCGAAGAAGACAAAGGCTCGGGCTCCAACTGGCCTTATTCTAGAATAGCAGCTTGGGCATGTTGGTTATGCATCTTGAGGATAACAGCGCGGAACACAGGACTGGAGCACAAGATCTTGTGCTCCCGTCCTGTGTTCCGCGCTGTTATCCTCAAGTGGCCTTATTCGCCGCTTTGTAACAACTAAACCGCTACTTGTAACAATACGACGCGCATGTTTTGCCACATCTGCAGATTGTGCAAAAAAGATGATGCAGCTGCTGCTTCCAGCAGTCAGTTGGAGTCAGTTGCCGGTAATTGCAATGCTGAAACGTTTTTCTAAGAGATCTTGCCCCACAGCATCAGTGGTCCCCACAAGTGACGATGGGCGCCCTCAATTTGGACCGTCCTCCAACAGAATGAAATCGTTGATGTTTGCTAAAATGTACACACAAGATTATTCGACGTCGCATCTTTCGCACAGAAAAACCCCTGCTGGGGTTTTTCTGTGAGCCTCTTGTAAACTGCGATGCCTCCAACTCACCCCCTCACGTTTATAAGTCCATAACAGTCGAGTATTTTGCCGATGTCGATGCCGTTTCTGTAACTGGTATTTTCACAGATTCAAAAGCAGTCCTGCAAGCCTTAAAAGCGGCTATTCGCCGTGGAGCCCATGAACAACTCGTTGCGGAAATACGACAAATTCATCACTATGCAATTAATGGGGGACATGACATCATCTTCTAATGGCTTCCAGGACACAGCGGCATAGCGGGCAATCTCCGGGCGGACGAGGTCGCACGAACAGCCCCCCAAGACGGCGATTGTGTGTTGATTCCCTATTCCAGGGCAGACGCAGCGGGCAGGCTTCGCGCACTTGCGCGGGAACACACGCTCTCCTTGTGGAATTCTGGCCAGCTTGCGAACTGCCGCTTAAAATCCCTGGACCCTGACCTGAAGCTCCGGCTTCCACCTGGCCCACCTCGACGCGAAGAAACCTTGCTGTGCCGCTTGTGGATTGGTGTAGCATTCACAAACTCGTAATCTTTTATGATAGGTATGGCAAACAGCCCTCTATGTACAAACTGTGGGTGGGACGAGTCTATAGGCCACATTCTTTGTGAGTGCCCCATATACAGTGAGGAAAGACAGTCTATGCCATGCGCTGGAGCATCTAGATGGACGCCCATTGACTGAAATTAAGATTTTAGGTCCCTGGCTACGGCGATCGTCTGCGGTGAAGGCCTCCCAGGCACTGCTCCGCTTTATGAAAAGCACAGGCCTAATCCAAAGACTATGATTTTGCTGTTATGTTACGTGGTATGACTGTGACGTGATGTGATGTTACATGTCTGTGATGTAACTGTACTAAGTTCACCCATCCCTCTTTAACAACTTTTATATCCACTCACCACTTTCCCCCATGGCAGGGTAGCAAACCGCTTTCTTTTACGGGTTAACCTCCCTGCCTTTTCTCCTCATCTTCCTCCTCCTCCTCCACTGCATGTTCAGAGGTGCAAATATTCCTTACTTCTCCAGCGCCGGCCCATGATATGTTATTCTTCAGTCGTTTTCTGCTTCCTCTTCGTTTTGCGGTTGATTGTGACCTGTACTGCTCCTACCTTTTATGCAGTCTCGGTAAAAAACTTCAGCGGTGTGTTCTTCTATTGGGGCGCAGTCACCACCTGCGCGCGATGCTCTACTTGCTTGTCCCAAGGATAACGACGGAAAGATCCCCTAAACCTCGCGTGTCTTTTTGACAACTGTTCTCGTAAAAACATTGTGCGATCACCACAAGTATTGCTGTACAGCTGTACATCCACGGTGAACGAATTGAGCCAGAACGTAATCCGTTCAATGGGTGGCACGCTAATCCGTCTGAGGGGGGGGGGGGGGGTCATTGTCAAAAATTTCTACCTGTCTGGCAAGGCAGTGCGGCGTTTGCCGCAGCTGTATGGATTGCTGGTGCAGCACATATCGATCAAGAGGCACCTCGCTGCAGATACGCACCCGTTTCGCATGTCTCCCTCTTTTTCCGCTACCCACTTGCCCCTTGACCTCCACATATCCCCTGGGAACGACTCGATTAGGCGCAAGCTACTCAGCAAACCGAGGTACTCAGCAGAGCGCCGGTGTCGTCCAATGCCGCGCGGCACGTCTCAGAAACAATGACAGCAAAACCGGGCGTCTTCGTTGGCCTCTCTCCTGGAAGTTTTCTTTTTGTTATAACTGCTGGAACCTGGCAATAAGGAAGAAATTATTTTGCCCTGCTAATGCACCAGTAGCCTAAGAGAGCCTTCTTATTTCTATCTTCACCGCTCGTTGCTTTTTCGCAGAAACGCCTGGAAAAAAAGAAACGGAGAAAAGGCTTGCCACCGAGGGTAGATGCAAAAAATTCTTTTCCTAGTTGTCCGCCGGCCAATATAAACTGCACGAAATTGAGATCACACCCCTCGTTGCGAAGAAGCAGCCATTATTCCCGACGCGGCAATCTATCGGGATAAAGAACAGGCTTGGACAATAACTGCCGACCTGTGAGAGTCGCTCTGGACGTTTCCGTCGAGGCCCCAAGGCCAGAAGCGTGGTTGGGCTAGCTCTTATGTGTTTGCATGCCGCAAACAGGTTAATTGAGAAGTATTACATACTTGCTACTCGACAGCTTTAATTTTCTAGTACAGTGAAAGGTATCAGCAGAATTTAAGAAAATTAAAGAAAGCGAGAAATTAGCAATAAACCCCAATAGTGCTAGTTATCCTGTCCCAGCCTAGAAGTTGTGGGAGCAGCTATCTAGAATCTAATATTCTCTTAACAGTGTGTCGCTTTGTGTGGTCACAATGAATGGCGCCCTGACCGCTGTTGCTGATGGATGTCTGCAGAACATACAGGTCGTCTCTGAGTTTGCAGATGATGACTGTGATAGTGGTGCAATAGATAATGAAAATTTCATGAGTGACTGAACCTGTAAAAGCAGTCGTATGCTGAAGAACATTTTGCTCAGAAATAGCGATAATTCATCGAAATCGCAATTCAAGCCTAATGCCCTTTATTGTTTCGCATTTAGCTGCCAAGCTTACCATGAAACATCCGGGAATAAACAGAAAAAGTTAGTCTTTAACATCGCGTCCTAGGAGCAGCTTCATGTAGGAAATTTTGTCGCATCCCTTCAAGACTTCTTCCATCTGATTCTAGCAGCTGAATTCTTCTTTCACATTTTCTTACAGCAGTTTCAGAGACAAGACCCTCAAGGAAGGCGGAAAGTGAACTCAATGTACATATCGGTCAGACATGTGAATACCGGTCTTTCCCCTTCAGCTTGTATCTTTGAATTTTGATCTCTGAGGACAATTACTTAAATCAGTTCATCAGACTTTTTATGGACTTTCAGGAAGCAGTATCCAACAGGCCATGAAAAATCTGCGCAATCTCCGTGCTGTCTTCTGGTTGAACGAATTTTAATGAGCGGTCTTCCATGAATAAAGCTCGCCCCGTTAATCGGGTGAACTTAGAACTTTCCCCCCAGTTTTTGTCTCAGTTGTGTGATTGCTTTCTGGCGAAAACTACTGTTGCAATTTCTTTTTTTGTTTGGTTTGGTTTATGGAGTTTAATGTCCCAAAGCGTCTCAGACTATGAGAGACGCCGTAATGCAGTACTCCGGAAATTGCGACCACCGAGAGTACTTTAACGTGCACCGACATCGCAGAGCTCACGAGCGCCTTGCTTTCCGCTTCCATCGAAAAGCAGCCGCCGCGGGCCGGGAATCCATCCCACATCTTTAAATATAGCAGTCCAGCGCCCTAATAGGGGCTCCACTTGATACCTCCTGTGCTTCAAACTGTAGGCACCCCAGGTACTACAAAAAAAAAAAAGAAACATAACAAGCACAAGAGTGCATTATTTCGGTATTTACTGATCTGATAACATTTTCTTCGTGCATAGTGGCCATTGATACTCTTCAGAATGCAACCTCGTAACAACCTGACAATACAGATTATGAGCGTCAGAAGCTTTTCGAATTGCTCGTCATATAGCCGATGGGACGAAGAAGGCAAGGCTGACGACATATTCCCCGTGTGTCAGGCCTCTATGAAAATAAGGCCTATTTCAATAAAAAAAAAGAAAGTTAAAGTGAGAAGAAGGCAAACAAACTGCAGCAGCAGCAGCAGCAGCAGTATTGGTACCGCGCGATTCGCCAGTTAAGAGGCAATGTAAATACCGTAACTTTTCCATTAGAAAAAAGATTTCTCTTGTTGGAAGAAAATACAGCAATATACTTTTCGGCTAGAGAGAATGGCAACCACACTCATTTCAGCGAGTACTCCTCGCTGCTAATGTGCCCCATTATAAAAGATCACAGGTATAGTAAGGTGCCTGACCGATTGCGTCTCTCAAACATACAGCACAACTGCAAAGGTTCCTAGCAGTAGAAGTCTGGTGATATCATTCTAACATGAATGTCGCCCTAAAGCCTTGTCGGCTACCCCGTAGAAAACGATTTAGTACGTTTAAGGCAACAATCCAAGTAGGAACTCATTCTCAGCGCTATAGTTGTGCTCCCGCCCAAGTAAACTTAATCACACGGGGGTTAAGGATTACCCAGTGACATCTCCTGGAGTTTATATTATAGCTGGCTTCCGGCAAATGTTTTTTTTTCCAAAATACGCCATCACTTCCCCGACTCCTGCTACCCCTGCTCTCATCGGCACCTAAAGCGTGCTGCTCCACTTGCAACCCCATATCGTGGCGAAACTGCACTTCCTGTACTGTAGGGGGAGATAAAGGACGCTGGCCCGTCGACCAGCGTTCGGGAAGCAGGTAATTCAAGCTGTGCTTCGTCGATAAGAATTTCACTTTCAAATGTCCTGTTATGCAAGCCCGCAGAATCAAGCACACTAAAGTGCCAACACAGAGAACAAGGGTAGAAAATGGGCAGATTATCTAAAGATCGATCGAACTTACCTCATATAGACACCGTAGCTTGCCCTATGGGGATGAAAACAATGGGGATGAAAAACCGCGCGAAAAGAAAGACGTAATGACACAACATGTCCTTGTTTTCGAGTTGTTTTTTATCTCCATTCTTCATGCGCGAACTAGCCCACCAAAATGCTCATTTGGACGACCAATAATATTGCCGTGAAGTTTTGTATTGTTTGTTTGTTCATCGTGGAAGACATCGGTACGCAGCTTTATGACTTTGTGAACCAAGATGCGACCAGGTTTATCTCAAATATTCGCAGCTACAAGTAATGCACTTTGTCTCGAAGGCCCTTTCCAACCTGAAATTGAGCGTGGCCGACAGCGGCACACATTTGGTTTGACGACCTCTGAGCATGCTTCTCGCTACCGCAACTGGCTAGTTTATTGTGGGCGCCAGTTTAGCCCGACAAAGTTCTTGTTTTGAAAACGATTCGGTTGCCTTCATGTCTGCGGAATGTCTTTATAACTACGCGACATTGTATGATTTTATAGTTGTGTTTGCTCCGGTCTTCCGAATGAGATCACGGAATGTCACTAATCATATTTTTGACAACCGAAAAAGTCTGCAATCACCTGTTAACCGAGAATATTGGATTGAAGGGAGGTGAAGAAAAAGGGAGTTGGAGCACCATGAGAAGAGGTCCAACAAAACTATTACACTTGTACAGGACGACCCCAACCGCGTGTTGCAATTTGCCGTTGTTCTTGAAAAGGGATACTCTTTAGTGGGAGGGAGACATGTTTAGTCCATAACTTTACATGCTAAAACTCCGGGTCGATTTCAGCTACTATATGGCTTTCGCACGACTCCCGATTTGTTACAGAGACTCTCAGCTGCGACCCGTTTGGAAATTGGAGGCTGGTGAGCCTGAAAAGAACAGGCTTGGCCGGGTCGTAGGAAGGTTGCTCTTCCAGTAAAATCATCGAAAGATGCGACGTATCCGCAGAGCTGATTTCGGTAGCTTCGATGTTTCTGATCAGGTTGCTTCAACGTTGTATGCTTCTTCGTGGAGTCTTTTATGGCTCCAGAAAGCTTCTGCCCCCCGCTTTCGCAAATCTCTGCTGGATTAGAAAGATATGAACGGCTGCTGATATTACTGTTGTTATTGTTTTTATTTTGAAGCTTAGTGCTAGCATTTAAGCCTATCACTGGCACGGATGAGAGATAGGGATTCATTTTTAATCATTGAAGCCTGCATTTTGCAAATCCTAGTTTCTGTGCTGGTGGATAATAATGAAGACACAGTTCCTGAATTGCCTGAAGAGATCTTTTTTTCTACGAACATCAAGGAAAGAATCCTTTGGTGATTTAATAATGACAAAGAACATCATCTCAGTAAGGCAACCGCCTTTTCTTTTGAGCCCGGTGGGCTGTTAAACGTGTCGGCAAGAATGTTGTTGAATCTTAGCGACACAGAAATTAACTTTTGGCGTTGCTACACTCTTGCTGGAGCACTAATAAAGTTACGCTTGAGGAAAACAAGAAATGACGCACCGAAAGAATTCGCTGTATGCCTTCCGGAAACTACGTCGCCGCTTGTGCGGCTGAGCCTGCTTCCCGGTGGCGCAGGGCCTTTCTACGGAAAGCCGGTGATCGCTGCGCGGAAAGCCAATTATTAACTTCCAAAAATGGGATTTGTTAGAGAGCCGCCATTGCGCGGCCTTGCGCTCGTGTACATGGGAGCGACGAGTCTCTCCACCCGCTCGTACAAAGGGCTTCTCGAGAGGCGTCGTCTAAACTAATTTTTGCGCCGGTGAAACAGGGCGCCCCTATCGTTTCTCCAGTGTCATGGGCGAGGAGTGGCTGGGGGAAGGTACAGCTGCGTTGGTTATTAGAGGACGCCAGGTGTGTTCGATTGCTCCGCGCTGCCTCGGCGTATCGAGGCGCGCTACGGGCCTCGATGGCGTCATTACGTCTTTCTTGCTTCCCGCAGCTACTCCCCGATCTTTTCCTTCGCTTTCATTTCTGAGGCGCGTTTCATTTTGTCGGTTCCGATCTCCTTACCCGCCGCTGTTGCATAGAATGCCAGTGTTTACAGTATCACTCGGGAACTACGCCGATATCCCTATGTGCCTCCTACTCACTCTTGAGTGTTTTTTTTTCTTTTAGTCGATATTTATTGCCTCAGGGCATCAGTAGGATATGAGATGAAGGATGAATGAATGATTAAATGAATGGAAAAAGGTTGGCTGATTTTATGAAGTCCAGAAGTGAGCGATGATGAGAGTGTTTTTCTTTCTTGTTTTTTTGCTGTTTCATTGCGTGCTTATTTAGATTCCTATAGGGCCTAAGCGGTGTGAGCGAAGTCAAATTAGGTTGCTCGAACGCCGTTTTAATTTAGGAAACAGAAAACAAAAAGCTGCCCTCCCTCCACCCCTTCTCCCATCTTTTGGATGGATGGATGGATGAATGGATGGATGGATGGAATATTGGATGCATGGAATATAGGAGCGTCCCCTTTGAAACGGGGTGGTAGCAATAGCTATCATGCTCATTTTTCTCCCTATATTTTAATTATTGTTTTAGATTGGCTAACTATGCCATCACTCTATTTCTTAAATTTTTGTTTCTACATTCCTAACATTATATCACTTTTCTGCTTTTAAGCCACCAATCTTCCAGTCATTTTTTGCTAGTTTCCACTGCCGGCTTATTCACCCGGCCACTGGTATCTCTAAACCCCAGAGCTTCAGAAGAGTGACTGCGCCTGCATCGACTTCCGGATGGATACCATTACATTCGAGTATAATATGGTCAATTGTTTCACTGGAGTTACTACATACAGCACATGCGTCATCTTCATTGTTAAATTTCTTTTTGTAGCTGCGCGTTCTAAGGCACCCTGATCTAGCTTCAAAAAGTAGGGCACTGCCTCTTGAGTTATCAAAGAAATCTTCCTTCCTGATCTGCCTCTTCCACTTTCGGTATAATTCCACACTGTTTCTTTTCCATCAAATTTATCCAATTTTTACCTTCTGTTTTTTGACCTGTCGCTTAACGCTGTTTATTTCTTCGTCCTTGTGACCAGCATACTGACTGGTTAGTTTCCTAGTTCTTTTCCTCCATTATGAGTCAACGCTTTTTAAGTATAGGTATTTAAATGCTTCAGCTGCCCATCTGTTACTGTCCAATTTCCTCAGGCGTTCCTCATATAATATTTTACTCTGAGCTTCCCGTACTTCGAAAGATGCCCAGCCCATATCTCCCTGTACCGCCTCATTTGTGGTTTTGCCGTGGGCACCTAGTGCTAATCGTCCTACGGCTCTCTGATTAATTTCTAATGTCGACTGTACCTCTGATTTTAGGCACAAAACCGCATTTCCGAAAGTAAGCCCGGGAACCCTAATTCTTCTCCAAATACCCCTGAAAACCTCATACCAATGTGATAGATGCACAGAGACCTCTAGTGCAAGCTTCTTGCGCGTAGAATAGCTTGAGTCTTACTGTAATACTTATAATTGTTGCCGCATTGTTGTATATGTGTAGTTGCCCGAAAACTCATGGAGGGGGACAGCAAGTACTATTTTTATCATTAACCTGCTTTCATCACACGTGGCTATAGGGACTGCATGCAGAACAGTTCCTCGAATGAGCGTGTGTATCTTCGAAAAGTTTGTATCAATGCTAATGCGTGTGTGGTGTTCACGTACTAAAATGAAGGCGTTTTTTGCCATTCAGGGGCCTTTTAGTGTTCTCAGAATTCTCGCTTCTCTTCGCACCAGTAACTGCATCTCATCGCCTTTGTCGCTGATGCTGAATAACTATTTTGGCACATTTGAGCTTGGCACAAGAGGTGCGAACAGCGTGAATATATATCTTAGTATATAGCAGCTAAATATTTCTTGCGTTAATTCAATTGACGCCACATAGTTGTGAATCAATGTTACAAATTTTATATCTCCTGCGCACATAAGCAGCCGTGGTTTGCACAATCGCCTGCTATTCCTTGAAGATTGACTGATGTATTTTTGTAGTACAGTAAACGATAGCGTAGATTGGTCTCCTGCAACGATGGGCCTTATTCTTGTAATCCCCGAGCAGCGCTTATGAATATGACATGGCTATAACAATGAGCACATCGTGCCGGAAGCGGAGAATATCCGCGATGCTTACCGACTATTTCAAACGGCGCTAGTATTTAGATAGCGCTGTAAAAATAAACGAGCCCGTCCGGAAAGACAAATAACACCGCGTCGACGACTCAGCAGAGGGCTCCCGAACATAACACCCCTCAGAGCCGCAAACACACAAAGGCCAAGTAAACGCCGAGAAGAGAAGAAAGTTTCATCTGGGACAGCGTAAGCCATGCACTTTCATTGGTATAGTGGAGAAAAGAACCTGGAAGATGGAAGAAGCCTGCGGTTCATATATATTGCATGAGCCAACTCAGGCTACTTCGCGGCGCACTGTTTACATTGTCACTCGCGGTGTAGAGGGAGCTTCATTTTACCAGAGCGTGCGCCCTTTAGCGCTTACAAGGGATAAAGTTGAAAACATATCCGCTGGTATCGATCGTAATCTACGGTAGCGCTCTACAAACAAGTCGCCATAAATTGTGAACTGTGTGAGCATGTTGTTTTTTTTTTTTTTTTTTTGTGGAAGTAAAATGACATGTATGATTGATACAGAACATTTCTTTCCCGCTTTCCCGCTTGTTGAGCCGCTTCTCGTTGTTCTTGTCATAAGAGTTGCTGGGTATCTTCAAATATGCTTCCATGCTCGCATTTGAAACCTTACGAGATAGCTCCTATCGTATTTTTTCATCACTTTCATCCATTTCTCTTCTTGCGTAAGGCCTGACGCTCGTCACAATAAGACAACAAAAGTAATATCATGTGCAGCTGCCGTTAATATTAAAAAGAAGGGGTACAAAACAATCAAAGCCATTTTGAGCAGTCACTCATTTCTGTTTTATTCTATAATTTGTGAACACTCTTCTCTGGATACTTAAAGGACTTCTTAAAAGGGACGCACGATATGGAATGAAGTCGAAAAAGTAAATATTTATTTTAGGTGCATGAGGTGCAGATGTAAGGTGCTCCTTGTTTGAATCAAAAGTAATGCTGCTACTGTTGCCTAATTTCCCTGCGCATAATTGTTTGTTCAATCGATCCAATTAAACACTATCCAGGTAAATTTATCTGAATTCTGAAATATTAAATTCTTTTTGTCTGTTTTTTTATCACATTGCAAGCACATCTATAAAATACGTGCTTCGGAATGCATACATCACTATCTATCCCGGTACATTCAGGTGTTCGTATTGCTTCAGCAGGAAGAGCACATTTTTCTAAACATTATAATTCAGCAAATTTTAGTTATTAATGTGCACATTCTTCTTTTTGGGGCAAATGCGCATTCCTTATTTTTCCTCTTCAAAATAACGGCAACGCTGTGCACTTACATTCTCAAGAGCCTGCGTCCAGGCCCGGAGTTCAGACTCTACTTTGGTAGTAGGCAATCTTGAAGGTTTCTGTTGAGATGCATGCGAAGCCGCACGTTTGTCTTCCAGTAAAGAGGCTCAATATGACGTCGATTGATTTTCCGCTCATGCTCTCTTAAATTGGGCTACAAGACGTTCATTACACAGAAAGTAACAAGGACATTGTGATCTCCAATCAGCAAGACAGAAAAATCGCATGCCTCCAACCGCAGACCAACAGCAATCTGTGACGTAAGTAGGATGCAGTGGCGCTTCTGTCGTAGAATGGGGGTTTTGGCTGGGATCTGGACCCGTAGAAAAAGACTTAATCACCGCTTTTCAGCCAGTTTCATGCTGTACCAGTAATGTTGTCTTTTGGTCATAAAAAAAAAAAAAAAAGCAAAGCATTTCCTAGAACACGATGTGAAAGCATAAAACATCATTTCAGCGCCGATGTATTTTTAAGACGCGAAAATGAGTGCATGGTAGAGTTACCTTCGGTGGCGAGCATGATGGAAGCGCAGCCCACTGAAGCACATGTAAGCAAAACTTTCCAAACTATTCTCCCCTTTCACTACGCACCCATGAATACAGCATTTCGTTAAGATCTGACGATTAGCTTTGAGAAGAGTATGAAAAAGAATGCTAGGTTATTTTGAGGCTGACAGCTGACAACGTTTTAGTAAGTGACTATAAATATCATTACGAACGAGGTTTTATTGGTCGAAGGGCAAACGTCGGAAGCCAGCTGAGTCCGCTTGCGAGTCCCAGCACGCGCCGCTTCTTCATCATCCTCATCTTCCCCCTCCGCTATTTCTGGGCGTCACACTATGTATTGCAACACCGGGCTTACTCCTCCCCCATACACACACAACGTGTAGGCGCTCAATCAGCCGGGAGTTTCTCCTAATCGGAGTCTGGTGTCGCCCGACGAGCTGCCACCTTCGCTACATTTCCTTGCAAATGCAGTAAGCAGCTTTAGGTTGTAGCCTGCTGTCAAACGGCGCGATAAGCGAACTTTGCGCCATTGCAAACAATAAATCAGCCCATACTCCCATCCGCTCACTCTTAGGTGCCTAGGTTGCTTCGATGTCCGCTAGCCATCGAACATATGACATCTGCTAGCGTCCCCTATGCATGTAAACATAGCGCTGTTCATTCTACGCGACCTCCACGACTGCAGAGGACGGCGCTAGAGCCGATCTTGCACCTCAAAGGGAATCACGTAACTCCTCCTTTAGGGGGAGCTGTGAGTGCCGGAAAGGATTTCTGCTTTAAAAAAAAAATGCAGATTGCTATATTCTGCTTAGTTTCTCTCTGAGCGAGTTTCTGCATTCCACATTGTGGTCGTGTGTTGTGGTAGCAGAGGCACATGCTTACGTCACGCTGTTTAACTGCTTTCTAACGGACAATGAGGAGCAGCGAAAACGTTGTTGTAAACTATCATCCTGAGATGTACGATCTAGTTATAATCCTTTTACGTAATTATTTTGATGACACATGCGTTTTTTTTTTTTTTTTTTTTGTTACGAACGCCAAAAGGCTGCTTTCCCATTGTTTGTGTTCTCTGGATTTCAACAATTGAATGAGTCAAAATGGAATCGTTTTTGTTGGTTCCTTTGCCGTGATTCGTTTATCGTCGGCTTGTGCCAAGCGATGCCCCTACTTCACCCCCGTCTCCACTCAAAAGTTCCCTCATGTCGTGGAAGAGGCTGAGCACAAAACCTTTAGTGCCTTTAGTCAAGTTTCGATCTCCAAAAAAAAAAAAAAAAAAACTGTTCCGACCATTGACCAGCTGACTGCTAGCACACATTTCTCTTTGAATCGCCTGCTTCAGCCACAGGGTGCCGTCCTAACCGGAACGAGTAACTTGGTATTGGTGAAGCTGAAGGCAGCACGCCTATAAGCTGTAAAGGGAGTCGGAAGAGGGCGCAGCATTCTAAAATCGCTGCTGTGTCCCTCCTAAAGTGGGGTTAAAAGCTTTCCAGACTACAGATTCGGGCATTGCCGGCTGCCTTTGCTGTCTGTAGTCTATTAAAAAGTGCAGGGGTCACATAGTGTGCTTCTAAAGGCTGTGGGAGTTCTTACTAAGCCGTCGAGCCACTTCTGAGGTCTAGGCCGCAAACTCCGAGCTCCCGCGATGGCACACGCGGGCAGCCGTTCTCACGGCCGCAAAGTGGTAATGCGAAGTACGAAACAACACAGAACAGGACTTAGCCCAGGACCAGATATTTATTGGGTATGAGCGTCGCGTCTGCGACGCCTAGCGGTGCGCTCCTGCGCCCGGCGAGGGAAGAGAGAAACGCGGCGCTATCGAGCAGCCCGTTTGGGTTACTCGTCCTCGGAGGAGAAGGAATACATTGTCCCCCTTCGTCGGCGCGGTGTTTCGGAGGGATGCGCGGTTCTCCTCAATCGCTACAAGGTTTGCTAGCGACCTCAGCGTTAAAGGCTGTATTTAAGCCGTGATGTTTCATACCCAGTACAGCGATCTGTGCGAAGATCGTGTGGCCTTTGTCCTTTAAATGTTGGCCAATCCGTGTGTCACACGATAATGTGACAACGTGTAAGCTGCCATTTCAGCAGTGGACTCGTCATAACTCGTAACTGCGACTAAACATACATGCGAAAACATACCCGGAAATTCCGGAGCTTTTCTTGGAACTTTGTTTTTGAGCGTCATTTTTATGCATATTGTTTAACTTCGCGATAATATTCAATATATTCGCCGGTCTTTCCTTGACACACTTCTAGTGTTTTGCTCTGACATTTTTGCGAGCGCGGGACAATGTCCAAAAGCAAAACTTTTGCAGGTATCGCAAGCTTGGAACGTTTATATTAATGTGTTCAGAACAGTAGCTGAAAATATTTCACAGTGGTCTCAGACCAGATTCACATGCTGCGACTTGAACAAAACAAAAAAAAAAAAAAATCGGCACAGTCACTGATGCCACTATGCGATGTTCGGCCCGAGCGTTCACAAGCAAAGCATGCCCCAGTGAATGCGGTCATGGTGGGACAAGTATACCAGGGGGCAGCAGTACTCCTGTTCCGTGCGTGACACGATATCATGGCACTGGTCAGTCGCAGACCGATCACACCGATGCTGCGACTGAATTACTGAATTCCAAGATGTTGGAAACCCGCCGCAAGTCCTCTGCGGCTACAACGACTCCGTTTTCTTCGCAGACTGACGTAAATCGCAGCGTCGGGAGGTGATAATCGCAGTATATGAAACTTGCCTCAAAATTATTGGTACTTTAAATTACTCTTTTCAATTGCAGAAAAAAATTCAAAAGCAAATTTTTGCAGCTCTTAGGAAGCTGAGACCATTACCATCAATCTGTGCGTAACACTATAGCTCAATATCCCACACTTGTCTCATAATCAAAGTTGTCCCAGAAATTTGGACTTGTATTCATATTTTGCGTCAATATGAGGAACCAGAAATTTCTGCGCAAGCTTTAATCGCAGAAACATCCGTAAAATGCAGCCTGAATGTGCATTAGGAAACTTCAGCAGTTGAAGTGAATCCGAAAAAAAACAAAATGTGCTTTGCGCTATAGCCATTTCATGTAATGTGCAATGCTGTCTGGCCTTTATGATACCGGGCATATTACGAAGTTTGAATGAAGTCTGTGCTTGCAGCCTGACACGTTGAAGTGGAGGCGGGTGCGCAGCCTGTATACCCACTGAATTCAAACATTTGTTCACATTAGAGAGCATTGTAAGAATACAGCCTGAAAGTAATTCACATGAAAACGAACTGATTTTACCTTTGTTTTAGATATTTCAATAAAAGGAACTACACATTTATGGCGTGCCATCATCGGAGTGCTTATTAAGGTAAATTTAACTAAAGCAAAAATTAAAATAACTTAGCCGGTCGATATTTATTTTTTCTTTCTGCGTGTCTGCGTGCCATGAAGTTGTTCACAGAATGCATTTTTTTTTTTTTGCCAGATATAGCTCACTCACAGGAATGACGTTCGTTATTATATAACTATAATATTCTTCTCGGTCATCTCAAGCCCAGGAAATAACCACAGGAATTTCAAATGTTCCGTAGGTCCTATCGTTTCGCTATGCCACCGGAAACGTCGGTATGAGTGCAGGGAGCATCTTATAGGCCAAATATTGCAGCACAGAGGAAAAGTCGGCCATGACATTCAGCATGTTCGAGGAGAATCTCTCTGCGGCATTTAGGCTGCTGAAAATTAGAATTTTGCAACGCCCCTATTAAATTGCTGCAGGTGGCTGCCAGATGAGGGTCCTGATCAACATAGCGAAACTTGACATAACGCGCGTTGCACTGGTCCAAAACGAATAACGCATTAGGATCCTTTAAGAGGACTCTCCTGTGCAAAACTGAGCAAACAGCGGCAGTTCTCGGGCATCGCCTCTGGGCAGCACAGCCGTAAAATATTTTCGAAATGTCTCGTTAACATCAAAGTACAGCCGTCGCAATCAAGCGATTTCGGCACATTTCTCTCTGTCACTTCGGCTCTTTTACCAGCATGGCCAACAAGCCATCACAAGGTGTTCTTTCTCCTGCTTTTTTAGAGAACAACCAGATGTCTTTGCCCAACCTTGCTCTGATTTATTTTTTGTTTCTCGTGATTTAGGCATAAGTATTAAAGTTTACAAAAATATTATGTGGAATGATGAAAACATAGCCAGAAGGTACGAGAGACAGATCGAAATATAGAGAGGCGTGGGCGTAACTAGGAGTTTACTGGTACCAAACTAGTACCTGTTTGCTTCCGCACACTGAAAGTCATCAAGGATGGGGGATATTAATGAAAACGCAAAAAGAGAACAGAGTATAAAAAATAAGCAAGAAATATGCGTATGCCACAATTGTGGGCTCTTGCGCAAGCACGGGGCCTTTAAAAAACAGAACAGTGACTTCAGACCCGAAAGTCGCTGCAGCCGACGTCTAATGATCGTTTTTCATGAGCGCTAAATGCAGGCAGTATGGACAGACACATGTTGCGTCATCTCGCCACGCTAACGCAGAAAAAGCGATAGCAATAGACCCCAATCAAGAGACCGGTTTGATCCACGTGGGACGTGGGAGCTTATGATCATAATTCAAAGCAAAAAGACGAGTGCGAAACCTGACCCCAATTCTGTAACGCAAACTGGGTCTTCCGCACTAGCGTTCGAGGGCTACTCGCTTCATCTACCCCCAAAACAGGACTCATTACACAAATAATAAGGACTCCTTACCTTGGCGGCATCGGACTATCGAAAAAGTTTGGCAAAATGGATTATGTTGATGATGAAGCTCGGTTTTCAAGAGACATTTGAAGTGGGTCATTTTACTGAGGTTTCGTGTTTCCTTTTGGTCTTTTATAGCGTGTACTGTCAATGTTTATTCGCTATTTCTTAAAGCCTGCGTCACTTACGCATTCCCGACCTATTTGACGAAAGCTGCATTAGGCTATCTTCGGTCTTCTCTCTGCGATTATGAATATTTGCAGGTGTGAAAAGCGAGTTACTATTCCTGGCACTCCTCCGCCAGCGATAACCTCTCCCAGCTCGAAACAGCCGCTTCGTTGGCAGACGTCAAAGAGTCTGACGAAGAAGTGCCCTTGTTCCATTAAATACTTTGCGTAAGTCCCAGATGTGATCAATACACTTGTTCATACCTCTTTGCGACACAGCAAGCGGGAATTTAATACAGTGCGGCACCCAGTTACGTAATGATTTGTCGTTTCTACATACCCACGGGGCACTCAGTATTTCATACCGGTGACATCTAGACGAATCTCGAAGTTTTCGCAACAGTCAGCCTGGCGGTTGTACATTCATTTATTTCCAGAGACCATTATATCGATAGCTTCCTGGCAGCGAAACATTGAGCAAAGGCGATGCCTGAGGGTCCTGAGAAAAACAACCTTCGGAGAGTGGAATAAAGGTTGAGCCTATGTTGACAGCTGGGAAAGTCTCACAGGTAATAGCCACTCACAAATATAAGAGGACTCATTTTTAAAAGACGCTGCAGTCTGGAAGAGATTCTGTTAACAGAACGCGGCCACTGTTGCCTTCATCTTCCATATCTCATTCTCAACGTACTGAACTGTACCCACCGAGGATATTCAAACCAAAGCATCGAGGCTGCTTTGACGTTACTGACCGTTTTTATTAATGCAAACAACAATTTAACTAAACAGACTTGTAGCTGCGCACATGACGTGCGCTCATGTGGCGCGTTGCGCACGACCAAGGCGTTCGAAAACGGAATAACATAGACAGCAGAGCCAGTAGAGGTGAGAGAAAACCTGTGACCGTATACGCTCTTTTGCTTAAAAATCTGCCCTAATGTTGCTCTTGTCTACTGCAACATTAAAGAGTGGCGGTGGTCGTTTCTGCCCAGTTTTTCACGTGCGGCTTAATGCTTTCGACTGCTTACTCGCAAATCAATCGAGATAATAATGTAGCACCTGCAACTAATGTAAGACGCCTACTTGTTGCTAATATGTTTATACTTTTTACGGCGCCTGTATAAGTACTCTTAGGAGCGCGTTTGTTTCAACAAATAGTTAAGGCGTTTTTACTGGATTTATAATTGTCAGGTTTAGTGGTGATATGATGAATAAAGTCCAAATTCCTCGCGTAAAGAAAAGCGACTAGCATTTATTGTTATGAGAGACCCTTAGTTTACTTTCATGTAATAATTATACGTGCTTCAACATACATTGCGCCGGTGAATAAGCAGTGCAGAGCCAATCAGCAGTTGAGTAAAATCTATTTAGCAATATTTCTCGAGCATCCTAGGTGGGCCACCACCAGAAGCATACTTGCGAAGACATTAAACAAAAACAAGGGGGTTGTATGGGGCAGAAGTGAAGTTTATTTCTCAATAACTGACAAGGTAAATAGTATCGAGGCAGTTTTTGCAAAAAGTAATATGTGCGATTGCTAAGCGCTGAACGGGATTGCAAATTTGTTTCTCAATTTTTCTCCCGTGCATAAATCTCTGCCTACATTTGGTCAGGCTCAAAGAAAGTTATGGCTGGTAATGGGGGGCTGAGTTTATACTGATGCTGTCTTTTCTATGATGGCGAAATAGTGGTTTAACATAAAATAGAAAAGACAAATAATTTGGGAACAGATACAAGTCACAATGTACAGCAACATCCAACGAAATAAATGGTATTTCCTTTGGTTTTTAATCAAATATTGTATTGTACGCGGCCATTGCGCAGGGCTGTCGCTTTTCATCACATAGAAGCATGGCCGGTTGGTGCCACATAAAGGTAGTTTGAGGATGCTGTTGAAAAGGTCACTTTGTGGAGCCTTGCAACTTGGACGTAATTAAATATTAAGTGCCGACTACCGTGCGCGGCAATGGACTAATTTTCTGGCCTAAAAGCTTGGCTGACGCCTTTTAGACGGAAATACTTGTCATTTTGGCTTGCCTTTCTCGGGTTGACTTCTAAATTTAGGGACAGGGAGAGTGGTGTGATTCTGGCAGATATGCACACGGGGGTCAGGAAGGTTGACGTGGCGCTGCAGGATGACATCAGTAATAGGACATGCGAGGTAGTCGCCGTCTGGTACCGGCGAGAAGAGGCGACATAAGGATGTAAAAGGCAGCTTTAGGAGGAAAGCGGGAAACTGTGTTGAGCGAAGTTGGGCTGAGCTGGCGGGGTGGTCTTCAGAATAAAGCGAAAAGTCTAAGCGAAGAAGGCCGGTAGAGCAGTCAGTAAAGACGCAGTGTGTTTTGTGAAGTCAATCCCACAAATTACGTCATGACCGCAATCGTGGAGGATGGTGAACATCACTGGAACGTGATGGCCAGCAATAGTAACTCGAGCAGTACGCATGCCAACCACGAAAGCATGGTTGCCACTGGCGACGCAGACTGTGGACGATACGGCAGGCATGAGAAAAATGTGTTCTTCCGCACTCACGGGGTCACCGACTTTTACCAAAACGGCCGCCTCCGGTTGTCACATCCGTCCGTCGGTGCAGGTGTTGGTCGGTGTCGTCAGCGGTGTCACCTCGTAGGGCTCCATGGCGGAAAAGAGATGCAGTGAAGCGCAGAACAACGAAGTGGTTTCGTGAAAGCTAGACAGTGCTGAAATTCAAGATCAGAATTCGTCGTTTTACCTGTTGTACTCTAATGAGCAAACGACTAACGATAGAATTGAGTAAATATATGTATTTTTTTCTGGAAGTCACGAAGCATTTAGGAATTATTTGCCATCACGGACTCACTCGAAGAAATCACGTTCCAAGCGTTACTTGTAGCTGCAAGGTGGCCGGCCGTGACGTCATGATATAGCTCGGCAGCTATTGGTTGGAAGGGTGTCCTTTGATAGCTGGTTGCCGCTATTTTCTTGACCTGTATGCGAATATAGACAAAAGTTAGAGGACACTTTGACTACTAAAGTGATGAAAGGCGAAAGCCTGAGTGCTGCATTCTGCTAAGCGACTGTTGCGCATGTAGCGATGAATGCAGCTACGATTAAAGCGAGCGACTACTCTTTCACATTCTGCGAGTGCCATAACTCTGAATTGTGCTTGGCGGCCACGAGATCGCGCTTCTTGTATCTTCGCAGTTGTTCTACGTTCACTGTTGTATGGTTGATTTCACCGGGGGCGCTGCATTATATAATTAATTAATTACGCAACTGTAACTAATTTATCATCATCAATCTGACTATAGCCACTGCAGGGCGAAGACCTATCCCATATTTCTCCAATTAACCCGGTCCTGTGTTAGCTGCATCCACTTGACCCCTGCGAACTTCTTAACCTCATCCACACACATACTTTTCTGCAGCCCCCTGCTATGCTCTCCTTCCATTGGAATCCAGTTTGTTACCCTAAGCGACCATCGCTTGTTTTCTCTACGCACTACATGTCCTGCCCATGTCTATTTCTTCTTCTTAATTTCCACTAGAATGTCGGTAACTAGAGTTATTTCTCTGACCCACTCTGCACGCTTCCTATCTCTTAATGTTACCCCTACCATTTTTCATTCCACAGCCCTTTGCGTTGTCCTCAACTTCAGTAAAACCTCCACGTTTCAGCCCCATAGGTGAGTACAGGTAAGATGCAACTATTATATACGTTCCTCTTGAGCGATACCGGTAAGTCATAATCTGTGAGTGCTTGCCAAATGCGCTCCATCCCAATCTTATTCTTCTTGTTATTTCCTTTTCATGGTCCGGATCTGCGGTTACTACCTGTCCTAAGTAGACATATTCGCCTACTACTTCCAGTACTTCGCTACCTAACGTAAACAGCTGTTCTTTCCCGAGGCTGTTGAACATTACCTTAGTCTTCTGCATATTGATTTTCAAGCCTACCTTTCTAATTTTCCTGTCTAGGTCACCAATCATTATTTTCAGTTCATTTCCTGAGTTACATAGCAAAGCAATGTCGTCAGCAAATCGCAGATTACTGAGTATTCTCCATCAACCCTTATCCCTAACTGCTCCGATTCATGTCTCTGAATACTTCCTCTAAGCAAGGTGTGAATAGTACTGGGGAGATCGTGCCTCGTTGTCTTACACTTTTCTTCCAGTAATTCTGGCATTACTAAATAATTATTATTTAGGCATTATTTATCAAATAGTAATCAATAAATTAGACTTTATTATAAATAATAAATAAATAAATATCACTGATTAGTCATTAATTAGTAATGATTAAATTGATTAGCATATGGCCATATAAGGCACGCATTCCCGCATACTGTGGTGGTGCAGTGTGATTGGTCGAGAGCCGCCGCAAAAGCGTCACACTTATGCTGATGACAACGATGAAGTAATAAAGGCTTTCGTCTTAAAAGAATTAAGTTACGTTTCTCACGTACCCGGCGTGGCGCAGTGGGTTAGAGCGCTCGGCTGGTGAAGCTCCGACTCCAAACACACACGTGTCATGCGCTGCCGCGCCAACGTTATCGCACGCATCAGTCAAAGCCGGTCTGCGCATGCACGCGGCGCCTGACGCGTGCATCGCGAGCGCTGATGCTCAGATCTACCTTGAGATCTGTCCCTGCCAGACCTTGCCAGATATTTGGCGCGCGAGCGCGCGCGCTACTAGCGTCGCCGGCGCGGCCTCTTTGACACTGGAGGCAGCGCGCGTGCACACGTGCTGTTCTGTCCAGCTGGGGCACGGAAGTCTCCGCACGGGTATTTTGGTGTGCTGTTTCGACAACGGTGTAGAAGCAGAGTTTTCGCTATGACAGAAACGGCCCAAAGAAAACAGACAAGGGAACCCAAGCTCAAGGGAAGCGCGGCGCTGCGCTGGCGGCCAGACGCTGGCGGTAGCATCAGTAGCTCGCGCGCGTACGCGCCCTTCAGTACGAGCGGGGAGTAGGAGGGAAGTGGTGCTGGGCACGCGCGCTCTCTCAGTGGATGCATTTGTACGAAAAGATAAAAAGATTTGATTCAGTAGGTATCCGTTCAAGAATGGAGGTCTCCTTGCTAGCTATGAAAGATGAGATGAGAGGTTAGCAGGCTAACGGTCCGTTCAGACAGTGGAAGCTGCCCATTAAATTAAAAATGAACTGTTGCTCGCCTTAAAGCATCACTGCATTTATAGCATGAATGTTTTTCCAACTCGCGGACGAAGAGGTCGAAACCTTGGCGATTGTCCTACATGGTGGATGAGTTTACTTCGCAATAATTTAAATGAAGCCCACCGCAGCTTCTTTTTGAAATAAGTTACACCTTTTTCTTTTCTTTATTTTTTTTTATTCAGAGATTACCCCGCAGCGCCCAAAGGCGTTACAGTTGCAGCAGGGGGGTTACAGCATAGAAAGATGCAACCGCATCTTCCGCCTAAAAAAAAAAGAAAAAAAAAAAAAAAAAAAACAATCTGTCACTTTTCATGGGATGACCATGCCAGTATGAATAAGCAAATGTGAGCTAGCATTGACTTTTATCGCTCTCTTAAAGGTGCTATTAGCTTCCCAAACTTTCCTCAGCAAATGCTAACCTTGTTAGCATCCCTGTCCAATCCTCAGGGAGCGGATACAAATAAACATAAAGCACTAAAACGTGTTACAAATTTTCTTAAGATCGTTGCGCATGTATTAGCGCTCTATCTATTTACGCGTGTACATCGCGTTTGGCCCCATCACCACCGAACACTGCGCTTTATAAACCAGTTTTGCGCCGATATATAGCCCATATTCTCACAAAATTCAAGTCCAAAGATGGCATGGGAACTGAAGTAGTTGAGACAAGCTTCTTCAGAGCTAGTTTCCCATGCCTAGCTTCGAATCTAGCCTACCTTTCTAGAGCCTAAGCGTTCCGCTGCCTCATGAACAATTCAGTGGGGAATATTTCAATGAATGGAGGGAGAACGCGTGTCTATTACCTACCAAGTATTTTCAGTTGATAGATGCCACTTCCAAAGAAAAATTTCTTCAGCACGAAGTTCACTTTCATCCCAAAGAGACAACGTTTACTTATACAAGGATCTTCCTATTTGACAGCGCAGAACATCGATCGAGTGCCTCACTGAGTGCTTCGATCGGTAGTGCAGCGGTGAGTATTTCGAGCATATACTAAAAATTAGATTTTCGATGCACGAGAAAAGAAAAGCAACGTTCTCGTGTGCTGTGCGATGTCAGTGCACGTTAAAGAACCCCAGGTGGTTGAAATTACTCCGTAGCCCTCCATTACGCCGTTCCTCATAGCCTGAGTCTCTTTGGAACATTAAGCCCATAAACCAAACCAACCAACCAAAACTTTGGGGACAATTAAGCTCCGCCGTTAATTTGGTATGACGCGATAGCGTTTCGCACACAAACGGAAGGTGTTTTACACTTTTTATTTTTTTATTTGTTTATTTTATATTTACTGTTAATTTTACACGACGATACTTAGCATCGGCAAAACGCTGGCTTTTCACTGTGAGCAGTTCTTTGAATGCATTATTCTTTTTTATTACTTGAAATAATTATGAGTCACACATTTTCACATTTGCAATATTTTTTTTTAATTAGCATCACGAGACATTGACATTTCATTTTGAGCATTCTGACACCTTTGAACCCCCTTTTTCATTTTTTCATATCTTTTATTCCTCTCATTCATCAATTAATTACACTGATTTCATAAACTCTTCATCGCCTGTCAATCAATTATCGGTCACTAGAACCACAAATTATTTTTTTGTAGCATTGTATACAATGTGACAATTTCTTTACGGAGCCTTCGATTAAATAATTCCGACACGTGGTGCGGCTACTAATACTACTACGTTAGCGGCATTTCGAGCAAACTAGCTGTATAAGCTATTGTTTAAAATCACCAACACAAATAACGCGGCGTTTGCAATGTTATCGTTGACTTGCGATGCGCACATCGCGTCCACTATTTATCGTAGTTGTCTAATGTCTGCTTCAGAGAGTACACATTGTCAACGAACTTTTCCACCTTATTCAAGTTCGATTTACGGAAAATAGAAGTCAAGCAAGATTTCTCTCAAGCCTGACGGTACCCTGCAACGCGCCGCAGATGCGGCGCGAGAGCTCTCTGCACGTGCTCGGAGGGAAGCGGGAATGCGGCAGTGCAAGGAGAACGTGCGGCTGGCGCGCCCCCATATTCCCAGTTTCTATTTTTCTGCCATAGATGTCGCTTCCCATTAAAAGAAATTTAACCATGAAGATGACACATGTGCAGTATGTGGTAAATCCACAGAAACAAATAACCATCTTATACTCGAATGTGATGGTATCCATCCGGAATCTGATGCAGGCGCAGTCACTCTCCTGAGGCCCTGGGGTTAGAGATACCAGTGGCCGGGTGAATAAACCTGCGATGGAAGCTAGCAAAAAACGATTGGAAGATTGGTGGCCCTAAAGCAGAAAAGTAACATAACGTTAGTAATATAGAAACAAAAATTCAATGAATAGAATGATGGTATAGTCAACGGATCTAAAACAATAATTAAGATAGAGGGAAAAAAAACTAGCATGATAGCAACTGCTACCACCCCGTTTCAAAGGGGACGCTCCTATATTTCATCCATTCATCCATCCATCCAGCAACGTCGCCGCGCGAGACCGCGCGGCTGTCCCCTACTCCTTTCTTCTCGTCCTGAAGTCCACTTAGCTCCCCCTACTTCTTTTCTTCACAGACTGGGGGCCTTTCAGGTCTGATGGTGGTAGTGGTTGATTTTTTTTTTAAATAATCAAAAAGAAGGAAAAGAGTATTGCCGGCCGCGGCAACTGCTATTTAAAAAACTGAAGCACTTGAGCTGCGGCCAGGGAGAGGATAGCGAGGGGAAGTAGAGAGGGGA
This sequence comes from Amblyomma maculatum, assembly GCF_055883805.1. Taxonomy (NCBI): domain Eukaryota; kingdom Metazoa; phylum Arthropoda; class Arachnida; order Ixodida; family Ixodidae; genus Amblyomma; species Amblyomma maculatum. The sequence goes on along the minus strand of NC_139344.1, from coordinate 284,328,025 downwards.
GCGATAGGAAGAAAGGACAGGGGGAGCTTTGTACATAATTTACAAGGTACAGACGGTCAACGAGTTCGCATCGCTCGCCCTGCTCATCTTGAAGGTTGTCAAATTTTCTCAGTCCGCGCGAGAGGGTGAACGAGCCAGCACCACGAACATGCAGGTGCATTTCCCTTTTGCGAGGCCTGCCGTGACGCCGGCGTTGGAGTTAGGGCGCGTGGAAAGTGCCGCGACGCCAACGCCGGCGTCACGGCAGGCCTCGCAAAAGGGGAATGCACCTGCATGTTCGTGGTGCCGGGGACTCCAAAGCACTTTCAACGCGACGCCAACGCCGGCGTCATGGCAGGCGTCGCGAAAGGCGAATGCACCTGCATGTTCGTTGTGCTGGCTCGCTCACCCTCTCTGAAAGGCCCCCCCAGTCTGTGAAGAAAAGAAGCAGGGGTTTCATACATCAGGTGTAACGCTGCAAAAGCTACGCAGGTAGTCCGCAATAAAAAAAAAAAGGGAGGCGTATCACTACGCGCTCGTTTTGTGGCCGAGTGGTTTCTGCGGAAACGAACTCTATTACGAGCATACACGTTTGCATTAACTTGCTTCGCGTGCCTGGACATCTTCGCAGTGCGGATCTTATAGAAAAAAATCCGCTGCGAAGAGGCAGTCGAGGTCGCTGCGTTGCGCGGAGGGCACCGCTGACAGGGTTGCGGGGCAGCGAAAGCGCGACACGGACGAAAACGACAAACAAAACTTACAAATTAACCGAATCCGATTCTTTCCCTCTAAAAAAGGTGCTTTTTATGAAGTTGATGGCAAATGTAAGATGTATTAAGCTTGCAGACAAAGCAACTATTATTTCCTCTCGCCAAGAGCAGGCATTATTTTTCGTCGAGGATGCGGGGAACGCAAGCAAGAGTTCTAGCTTTGGCAGTGTTGCACTTAGTGTATGAAACAGTGGACTTCAGGACCAGAAGATAGGAGTAGGGGACAGGCGCGCGGTCCCTTCTTATTGTTGTAAACCCCTCGCTAGTTTCTGACACATGTAGCGTGCGCGCTCACGCGCCAAATATCTGAATATCTCACAGGGACAGATCGGAGTGTCAGCGCTCGCGATGCACGCGAAAGGCGCCGCGCGCATGCTCAGACTGGCTTTGGCTGACGCGTGCGACGACGTTGGCGCGGCAGCGCATTACGCGTGTGTGTTTGGAGTCGGGGCTAGATTCCCGGTGGAGGAGGATTTTGTTCTTATAGGGGTCATGTCACGGTCATCCGATATACTAGAGTTTTGTAGTCTGGTAGATAATACCCTGCCTTAATATTCTATTTCCGAAATTTGAGCGCCCATGACGCATTCCTTACTTCGAAATAAGTGGCTGAAGTTGACACCGCGAAACTCCTCCCACCGAGAGCAATCACCATGTTGAAATGCTTCGTGACGTCACAGAGCGACACCGGCACACCACATCGTCTGATGCTGTGCCGGCGCCGATAACCCGCCGATACACTCTACCGTGTTCGCGCTTGCTCACATGACCCCCAATAAGTGTACTCACCATGTTTCTGAAAACAGAGCACCAATTGCAGTGAAGCGCGATTTAGTCCTTGCCCAGACATCCAACTTCGGCGCGAGCGCCGCCATCATCCGATGGCAACACTGCCCCCACTAACGTTACTAGAACAGCCCCCACCGCCGTAAATAGAGACGTTTAGTACAGCGTACACAAACACACGCAGAGGAATAGCGCACGCCAAAAATATCGTAACGCGCACTGCGCATGCGCTATACAATACCCGGGACCGAGCTCTTTCGTACGATCGGCCAGCGTACGCCGAAACTTGAGTTTATCGTGCCCAGCCCTCACGTACGATGGGAGATCAGCGTTGACAAGATGGCGGCGTCCAGGCCGCCCGCTTCAGAGTGAATTTGTCTTCGTTACCGCGTTTTTGTGCGCGCTGCCGCCTATAAATGGCACACGGGGTTTTCGCTTTGCCTCGTGTAGCATTGAGCACACAAATAATTAGCGAATATTTACCTCTATTTTTTATTTTCCACCGCGGCAGCGCAGTCCCTAAGCCTGACGAGTAGCGTTGCTTTGTTGGTATGGCAACGCCATGAAGTGAATCGTCTTGGCTTGACTGCTTACATGTGTGTATCCGTAAAAATATGCTTGGCAGTACGGGCATGGTAGAAGAACAAATGGTAGCGTAACTCCCATAGAAGCCTGCGTGTCGACTCTGAGCGAGGCTTTAGTTTCCCAGCGCCCCCTGCGAACTGTGAGGCACAACAAACACGTGACGTTGCTTGTGACGTCACAGGGACGTGTTTTTGGCGGGGAATTTGATCGTCTTTTTACTTGTAACCGAAAAACAAGGCCAACGACGACGGAGGCAGAACGATGCTCAGATAAGGCAGAAAAATGGACACCGTAACTGTTCAGCCAACTTGACATGGATTTCTACAGTCAAGTTTTACGTTAACTGAAATGTTACGGCATCTTTAACCACCTTATCATAGCATCGTTCTGCCTCCGTCGTCGTTAGCCTAGTCTTTCGTCGCGCGTCATGTAAACGCATTCTGGGGCTTCGGCAAGCACATGGATAGAATCACATGGCTTGAGGCATTTCACTAAGGGCATAAATGAGTGAAGCTGTGCTGCATAGAAAGCCAGGCTTTATTAATTCACGATTACTTACATGGACGATTCACGACAATGAAATCTTTAAGTGTAGGAAAGCGACCACCGCTCATTCGTCACGGTCTTCATGAAATCCTCGTGATAACAAAATGACCTCAGCGTAGGTCTCCTAACGAGACGCGGTGAGATTATAAAAGGGTAAAAAATCTTGCTAACAAATAACATATCAGTGTCAAAGAACAACAAAAACAAACGAACGGAATAACTAACGCTAGCGCTAGAACGCCAACCTGTAAGAGCTTAGGTAAGCAATTCAAATTGGGATTACTAGTATTTAGAAGTTAATGCGGCTGAGAAGTCAAAATATCTACGATATAGCTTTTCTCCAATAAATCTCGCCCTGTTCATGATTCCATTATTTTACTCGCGCTTCATTTGCCACTGAGAGGAGTCAATGTGAGGTTACAAATTTACAACTTAAGCATTTAACATGTTCATGAGAAAGATCCCATTGACAATAGGAACATCACTGTAATAACAGCTAAAGCACGTTCAGCGAACGTTGGTGCGGTAATACGACGCAGTAAGCAAAACACGCAGCAAAGGGAGCGGAACGGAAGGCTTTGAGCAATGCGACACGCATCTTGGGGGCAATGAAATCTCACCTTCACCGTTCAATTAAAACATGCAGCGATACGCCGCTCATGCAGACGTGTATCCGTAAAACAATTAAGCCACCACTTTTGCGACATGCCTGGGAGGCCGAGCCGAACCGCAGAGCTGTGACGCAGCATTGTCCCATCGTCCGGAAATGCGCACATGCAGCGGCAATCAGTTTCTCATCGAGCACACACAGTCTTCGCCTTGCTGTAAAGCTCTACCACAACCAGCATAATAAAATACTGACTGTTTGTTACAGATAACCCACTCTGTACGCAGCGCGCAACGATGAACGTTGAACCGGGGCCGTTGACGCACCCATCCCGCGGATGAAAAAAGCCGCCATGTCTGAGCTTTGGGCAACTACGCAGCGGATAATAAGTGGCCGAGAGAGGCCGTTAGAAACAAGTTAAAATATTATTAAAAATGTGACACGTTTTTTCTTACGCAAGAAACAAAAACTGCATTCATTCCTGAGTGAGAATATTATGTTTACTTTCTAGTTCTTTGGAGTTCTGGCAGATCTTATTTTCTGTGCGCTAGTAATTTGCCTCACAGTTCGCAGGAGCCCTCATCATCGAGTTGATGCCGCTGGCAGTAGGCAGCGGCACGCGTTTTCTTCCAAGTTGCGCGACCAGTTGTACATTGACCTTGGAACGGGGCTGAAAGGAAGCCGCGGTACTCACCATGACGGCAAAACAAGGTAAAAGTACTCAACATGGAAATACCAACGTTGGGGAGTACAACGAAGCTACCGCAACACAGAAACTGGCTAAAATCCCTATGCGACTTGGCTAGTTTTGGCTTGGGAGTAAAAAAAAAAGCCTGAATGTGTTTTTTAATTTTAAATCTAGATGTCGCCACCGTAGTTCGCGTTCGCGCTTTCGTACGGCCAACTAAAAGCGCCGATGCAACACACGGAGTAGCGTCCCATAATTTGCTGGCGTTTATCGTACGAAAGCGTATCGTACGAATACCGCCGCGCCGGTCGTGCCTTCCGCGCAAGCCGTCCGCGCCAGCGAGACGGCGGATTCCTTACGCCAGAGTAAGAAAAGAATGCTAAAATATGTTTTAGAGCGCAGCTCTTTGACGTCCGTTCCTGGGTTTCGCGTCGGCGTCACCATCGGCGTCGACCTCGTAACCAGCTCCGCTCCCCTTTCATCCCCCCAGCTCAGCCCCCCTCTTCCTGCGTGGTGCCGACCGCGCGTGCTGCGCGCGCCTTTCTGCGTGGCGGCGAGGGGGCGAAGGCCGGTGCTCTCGGGATGTCGAAACGTCGGCTCGCTATCAGCGGATCACGGTGCGTGCATACCAAGCCGAAACTCAGTCACGTTCTCTTCATTCGCTAATAGCTTCAGCGTTATCAGTCAGTCGCTGCTATTTGGTCGTCGCGCAACGTTCCTATGGGCCCACGCGCTGCCTCCCGCAAACTCCCGATAACTTAATTGTTCCCTTCATTTCTTCGACCACAAAGCTTTTTTCATGGCAGCCAAGAACTGTTAGTGAAGTGTTTCTTGAAGGAATGCGTGTGAACAATTAAAAAAAAAGTCTGTAATTGTACATACTTGTCTTGCTCGAAATCTGCCTCAATCTACCGAAAACGTGAAACAGTTGATGAGCTGCGCTCAAATTTCGCCTTAGGAAGTAACGTAATCGCCGGCAATAATTTTTTTCGAAATAATAATAGGTCCTCGAAAATGGACTTTCAAAAATGAATGCTTCCTGTGAAATGCCGACCCATACAGTGGTATAGTTCTTCCTCACAGCCAGTGTGGTGCCCGTGTTCTCGTACGCTAGCTAGTTCCGCTGCTAACGCGTGGCCGAAAATAATAATTTCCTTTACTACGAAACAGTGGAGTTGAGTGTAAAGAAGTTTCACGATCGAGTGGTCCATTTATAAAAAACACCTCGCTGATCTATTACAAAGTGCCGTTTGCTGTGGCTTCGATGCGAAATAATTTAGGCCTATAGCGACGATTAGGGAGAAGCCAGAGCGCCGTCGTCCTTCGCGCTAGCAGACGCCACTGCTGTAAGCTTGCGGCATCTGGTGCTGTAAGCCTCATGAGCTTAACGTCTACTATCATGGCGCGGCTAAGGCCGGACTTGGGCCTGACAATGAGCAGCATAAACGATGCGTGGTATTGGGTGCCTCGATGAGTGCGGTGGTATCCGATACATTACGCTGCTGCGCTGTCGGGCGGTACCCGTATATTGTACGAAAGCGCCGTCGGACAGCCCTTGATCATTTTAGAGGTAGTTTTTGAGACGTGTTTCAGTGCACGCTGTTCGAGCGGGTCAGCTCGTGCGCCTTTCGGGCGCCGATGAGCCCCTTAATCCCGCCCACAGATTCCCAAAGTTAAAAACAGGGATCGATGAAAAACTCAGTTTGCGGTAACCTCCAGCATGACTGCTGTTTGGCCGACATTACCGCGGCTTCGCGTAAACGTGACGCTGCTCGTGCACAGAACATGCAGCAGACGACGTGGAGTCGTCCTATGTCGTCATTGGCTGCACCATTTGCCAGATCGCCAAGCTGTTAACGAAGAAACGAAAATACTGGTTTTAAAAATATCTGCAGCTTCGATGCAGCTGAAACTTTGAGGTTTAGTTGGCTAACACATCAGGAATAAGATGGAATAAACACTTTATATTCCAAATTGGAGTCATGACCCCTTTATAGGTCAAGCGGCTCATGAAAAAAGAAAATACGCAAGGAGGTGGTCGGCGCAGCGGTGGCGATGGAGCAGACTTCGGCACAGGTGCGGCTAAGTGATGTAGAAGTCAAGTGACTGTGACGTCGAAGCTCCGTCTCTTCCAGGCCAAGCGGAGACGTTTTTTTACATCGTTACGGAGGAGAGTAGTAAAGGTTTCGCTTTGAAGGATAGTCTTCCGCTAAAGTAGGGTTGTTGGAAGCTCAAGTCTTCTTTTTTGGTAAATGGCACATACCCACGAAAGGGGTTGGCTGTGGTTCAATGTGGACAGCCAAATATACGGCACATAAAATCTGCGCACCCTCCTCGCCACTAGGCAGTCGTGACGCTTCATTGTCTTCTGGCGCACGACCAGCGCGTTCAACGGAGCAGCAATATTAACCAGGTCTATTTGGCAGACCTTGCTAATATTATCCCATCGCCTACTTTTGTTGCGCACTCTGTGATAATATCTGTGAGAGTATAATTCACTGCCTGTGACACGAAGGTCTACTTTCTAGGTTAAAACCGAATATCCTTCTGCAGCGAGATTTTGATTCAAGGCTTTTTCGTGACTTTACCATCCTATATATAGTCACTGCGTCACACTTCTCCGACCACCTCCTCTCACCATCGAGCTTTTCGGCGTTAAGGTAATTTATTTAGCAAACTCTACCCACTGTCATCCTAGAATCCTTAGTCACCCTGTGCTATTTCTCCAGCTTGTTTCTTACCAGCCTTGGCACTGAAGTCGTTCGTCTCTGCAAAATACTGTTTTAAATTTAAGCAAAAGCTGTAGTTGAAGTAAAGTAAGGCCAGAAATATATCTTTACTTCGTTTTTTCTTTGGCAGATAGTGCCGCATTCAAATCAACTAGACCTCCATTCACAAAAATTCAGGGGACACTTTGACTGTCTAAAGTGTGGAGAGGCGAAAGCCCACGCTCGCACCCGGCAGACTACTGACAAAGCAAGCGCACTGTTAAAGTAATCTCATCGGCGGGCGCCGACAGGAATCATCAATCATCTCGCCCCGCCTTGTCATGTAGCGCAGCTGCCGCGCTGACTTGTTGCGCCGCCCCGTGGCAGGCGCCGCAATCATCACAGGAAGTGACGTCGACAGGAGCGACGTCACTTCCTATAGACTATAAAGAAGTACGTTCGCATCAAAGTTCACCGGTGTTCTATAATTCGTCATCAGAGGCGCAGTATCTGTCACTCGTGGAATCCTGCTATCATTCTCACTGTAGGCAAGGGGAATCATGAAGAGCGTTTCACGATCCGAGGCGTGGCGCAGTGGTAAGCCACTGGGCTGGAGATTCAAACGATGGAGGTTTATTATTTATTTTTTTTAAGTATCCATTCAATGGTGATTGGGCATAACACTTCTGGTTGCTCGCTTCGAATATGGCGGTTGGTGATGTAACGTCTCTGTCGACCAGTCATGTGCGCCGCTCGCGCGGACACATTTGCCGACACGGCCGCTAACGACAGTATGAGCCATTAGAGGCTTTCGCCTTAAAGACATGACCTTCTGTACACTAAGGTCACTTAAAACAAATGCGATGCGCGCGCCCTCGACACATGGGTGCCGCCATCAAAACGGGCGTTTGCCTTGAACACCTGGATAGTCTAAAGGAGCTCCGTACAACTGAAAAAACCCCTCACGAAATCGCCTGTGACGAACGCAGAAGCTATCTTCTCGGACTTTATTATGTTCTGCTGGACTACAGTTGTATGCTATATTTTACTGTACACTAATATAAATTAGATATTTCAGATTGCAGAGGCATGCAAGTAGTAGACGGCGTACCCGAAGTGACCTTCGGTTAAATTTAAAAACATTGCGATGCAAGTTCTCTGAGTGCTCAAGTCTCCAAAATGCCACCTGGAACCCGATTTCATTTCCTAGTACAGTTTCTGCCCTTTCAAGACAATGTTAATATAGGAAATAGTAGCTCTTTGATATGCTCTACTCCCATTTCATTATTATCATTAATCGTCATCATTGAAAGCTACAAAACACAGTGTTTCTTTTGAATTCAACGCTCTTGAGTCGCAACCTAACTATAAATACTCCGTGTCGCGAAAAGCTTTCAGTGACTAAACAGTTGAAGCTACACGCACGCACCAACAGGTTGTACCGGCCTTCCTCTGGCTGGGTTATGAAAGCCAGCTCACTGCGCCCGTAGCTTCCACTGTATAATCATCATCATCATCATCATCATCATCATCATCATCATCATCATCATCAGCCTGACTATACCCACTGCAGGGCGAAGGCCTCTCCCATATACCTCCACTTAACTCGGTTCTGTGCTAGCTGCATCCACTTGACCCCTGCGAACTTCTTAACCTCATCCGCCCACCTAGCTTTCTGCCGCCCCCTGCTACGCTTTCCTTCCTTTGGAATCCAGTTTGTTACCCTAAGCGACCATCGGTTATCCTCTCTTCGCACTACATGTACTGCCCATGTCCATTTCTTCTTCCTTATTTCCGATAGAATGTCGGTAACTTGAGTTATTTCTCTGACCCACTCTGCACGCTTCCTATCTCTTAATGTTACCCCTACCATTTTTCTCCACTGACAGCAACAAAATCAGAAGCATGGTCGAACTATCGTGGAATGACTGGCGAACCGAGTGTATTGCTGGCCCGAAGCTGTCTCCGCCATTTAAAGGGCCCGAAGAAGCTAGGAAACTAGAAGCGAGCGCAGCGGTGGCGTAGCGGTAGAAGATCCACCTCACATGCAAGAAGACCGGGGCTCAAATCCCGGTGCCGCGCAATTCTCCACCGGATTAAAGAAGAAAAAAAAAAACTCCGCGTGTCGATAGAATTGCATAAACAGGTTTGGGGCGCGACCTGATGCCGGTGAACACCTCTGGCAACGCACTCCCTCATCAGAACAGGAGTTGGCCACCCTGGTGCAGTAATTGGTCGCAACCTCCTATGATAAGCTCCATAAAACCCGGGCCCTCAGTCACCAGCAGCTGCGGAACAACTGACCACGGCGGCGGTCAGACCTGTAACGCAGCAGGGTGTGCTAAGAATTCCTGGCTCCGCTGGACAGGCTGCCATTGGAAACTGACCCTGGCAACGTTTAACGCTAGAACCCTAGCTAGTGAAGCTAGTTTGGCAGTGCTGTTAGAGGAACTAGAGGATATGAAATGGGATATCATAGGGCTCAGTGAGGTTAAGAGGCCGAATGAGGCATGCATATACTGTACTGAAGGATGGGCATGTACTGTGTTATCGAGGTTTACCAGAGAGGCGACAACTAGGAGTAGGCTTCCTTGTCAATATGTATATAGCGGGTAATATAGATGAATTCTATAGTACTAATGAGAGGATGGCAGGCATCGTTATTAGGCTTAATAAGCGATATAAACCTACATACAGTTATGATGACCAGGCAGTTGAAAGCTTCTACGAAGATGTAGAACCGGCAATGCGAAAAGACGCAGTATACTGTCCTAATGGGCGACTTCAATTCCAAGGTAGGGAAAAAGCAGGCAGGAGACCAGGCAGTAGGTGACTATGGCATTGGTTCTAGGAATAGCAGGGGGGAGTTACTAGTTGAGTTTGCAGAGCGCAATAACTTAAGAATCATGAATAAACGGAAGAACCGGAAATAGGCATGGAAAAGTCCTAACGGGGAGACTAAAAATGAAATTGACTTCATAATGTGTTCAACCCTCGCCATTATGCAAGATGTAGAGGTAATCGGGAAAGTGCGATGCAGTGACCACAGGATGGTGAGGTCCCAAATTAGCCTAAATCTGAAGAAGGAACGCAACAAATTAGTAAGAACGAAACGCATCAATGAATTAGCGGTGAGGGGGAGGGCGGAAGAGTTCAGGATCTCGCTATAGAATAGATATTCAGCTCTAAACGAGGATGGCGACATTACCCTAGAAGCAATGAACAATAACTTCAGAGATATCATTACTGAATGTGCGGTAGAAGTAGGCGGTAGGATAGTTAGAGAGGATACCGGTAAGCTGGCTAAGGAGACGAAAGATTTGATTAAGAAACGCCAGAGAATGAAAGCTTCCATTCCAACAGACCGGATCGAATTGACCGAGATATCAAAGCTAATCAATAAGAGCAAGGTGGCCGATATAAGGAAGTATAACATCGAAAAAATTGAGCATGCTGTAAAGAACGGGGGAAGCCTTAAGGCGGTAAAGAATAAATTGGGCATAGGCAAAAACCAGATGTATGCGATAAGGGACAAGGAGGGCAACGTCATCACGTATATGGACAAGATAGTCAAAGTAGCTGAGGAGTTATATACAGATCTCTACAGTAGCCAAAGTAGTCAGGACCGTAAGGAGATTGGCGGTAGGGAAAAACAGTCAGACGTTCCACCAATTTCAAAGGACGAGGTCAAGAAAGCATTAGAAACTATGAAAAGGGGGAAATCAGCTGGAGAGGATCAGATAACTACAGATTTGCTGAACGACGGGGGGAATATCATGTTAGAAAAGCTGGCCACCCTGTATACGCAGTGCCTGAAGTCATCGACGGAGCCGGAACCATGGAAGAATGCAAACATTATCCTCCTTCATAAGAAAGGGGACTTTAAGGACTTTAAAAATTACAGACCAATCAGCTTACTATCTGTTACGTATAAGGTATTTACTAAGGTAATCGCTAATAGAATCAGGATAACCTTAGACTGCAATCAAGCAAAGGATCAAGCAGGTTTTCGGAAACGGTACTCTACTATCGATCATATTGCCGCGAAACCTGCAAAACAGTATTTGTTGTTTTTTAACAGCCGCCGGCATACAGGCTTATCACTCTGATTCTGGACCGCGTATCAGTTCCGTAATCTTTGTTTGTTAACGCTGGATGTCGCGAGTCACACCTTTATCAGTTTTGTTGTAGCGCAAGATGCACAGAGATCTGTCTCGAAGGTTCCGACCACTCGGGTGTCTTTCCACAATGTTCCAGCCCGTGCTGGTAGCTGTTTGCGACGTTATCTAGATTGTTCTGTGCAGCCTTTAAATTGAGCGTTACCGTGTGTGACGGGCATTCCTTGTTCGACGATCGACGAGCACGTTTGTTTCTGTCGCCGCCGCCGAGTTGCTTAGTTCTTTTGCGGTCGCAAGTCAGCCCAAATAAAGTTTCTTTAGTGCAATCATCGACCCTTCATTTGTGTCATCGACCTCGTCACCACTACGTGACATCTGGTGGAGGTGCTGCCTTGATCCTTCAAGCGAAGACCCAAGCCGTGTTCCTGTCGCCCTGGAAGACCAGCCTACAGGTCAGCAAGCCAGCCGCCGACTTCTAGGCCTACAACCCGAACACGGTCTGCTGCCTGACCCCATTCGATCTCGGAAGGCATCGACGCTGACAATGGCCCAGCCTACAGCACCGGTTGTTTTCGTCCAACCCCGTGAGTCCCCCTGCTTCCATGGACGACTGGATGAAGATGCTGGAGACTGGATGGACCTTTTCGACCGTGTGGCAGAATTCAACGGCTGGAACGACGCTGCGAAACTCAGGCAGGTCTACTTTGTTCTTCAAGGACATGCTCGAGTTTGGTTCGAAAATCATGAGGCAGCTATGAAGGATTGGGACGTTTTCAAGGAAGCGTTTTTGACTGCCTTTTCAAGCGTCGTCCGAAAGAAAAGAGCCCAGGACCTCCTTCAGTCAAGACTTCAACTTCCTAACGAGCCTGTCCTGGCGTACGTTGAAGAGATGAAGCGCCTCTTTCGCCGCGCCGCCCCTATCATGACTGAGGTGAGAGAGTCAAATTTTTAATGCGAGGCGTCAAAGAATAGCCTTTTGCAAATCTTGTCCGAAATCCGCCAAAAACCGTGGCGGAATTTGAAACGGAAGCGTCTGCCATCGAGAAGACGTTGTACACCCGGATGCGCCACTACGAGCGACCACTCCATCCAGACTACTCAAGCCACTACCCCAGCGCATCTGCAAGTGGAGAGAACCTTCGGGACCTCATCCGGGAGATCGTGCGAGAGGAGCTCCGCCGATTGATGCCATCATCGCAACAACCCCAGGTGGTGACCCTCGCGGACGTCGTCCGTAAAGAAGTCCAGCAGGCGCTGGGCGTTCCTCAAGCGACGGCTGCGACTGTTCCAGCACAAGAGGCAACAGCAATGAACTACGCTGGTGCATTACGTCGCCCTGCGCCCGACGTGATGACTTTCTGAGCCCTCGCCGCTTCCGTCCTGCTCCTGAAAACCACCCTTTGGCCCCCGCCCGCCAATCCTACCAACGACCCCCAAAGCCCAGGAAGTGCGACGCCTGGAGGACTGCAAACAACCGGCCGTTATGCTTCCACTGCGGTGAGGCCGGTCACATTCTGCGGCACTGCCCGTACCGACGAATCGGTCTCCACGGATTTGCAGTCAACGCTCCACGACCACGCCCAGGGGAACGACCGCAAGAAATCGACAACTATCTGCGCAGCGGTGAGATTGCGCCACCAAACCGTCAGTTCAGATCTCTATCGCCGTACAGGGCCCGCTTTGCGTCGCCAGGCCGTAACTATGATGATAGTGTGCGCGGAAGGTCCCCAAGCCCGCGCAGGGGAAGCTAAAGGCAGCAACCTTTGGAGGTGAGGTTGCTCAACGGCGAAAAAACGAAGATCCTCCGCCGCCGACGACCACTAACGACGACGCAACCATTTCATCGCCGCTACACATGACGACATCGACGACAACACGACCAGAGTGCAAGCAGACACCGCCGCCCAGCGAAGTAACAACGGTATGCCCCGACCATGACCTGAAGAAACGACGTAGCCGAGATCGGACACTAAAGCCCACGTGCAATGGGAGGACGCGAACAAGTGACCTTGAAGTTGATATCGACGGTCGCAGAGTCACTGCCCTTGTAGACACCGGAGCTGACTATTCAGTCATCAGTGGACCGTTAGCCTCCCATCTCAGGAAAGTTACAACCGCTTGGGATGGCCCGCTGATTCGCACCGCAGGTGGCAACCTGATTACTCCATCGGGACGATGTACTGCAAGAATAACCGTAAATGGGCGTACTTACCCCACCAGCTTTGTGGTCTTGTAGCCGTGTTCCCGCGACGTGATTTTAGGCATGGACTTCCTAAATGAAAATAGGGCTATCATCGACCTCCGATCCAAGCTCATCAAGCTCTCTGCGCACAAAGCCATACCTGCTACGACGACTTCGACGCAACACGTCGCTCTAAACGTCCTCGACGGAGAATTGACCGTGCCGCCCCGATCAAGCGTCGCCGTCAGCGTAGGTAGCACAGACATCGAAACCGCTGAAGGCATCGTCGAAGGAAATATGCAATTGCTCTTGGAACGAGGTATCGGCATCGCAAGAGGCATCGCGAAATTCCGGAGAGGACAAGCTCAGGTGCTGGTAACAAACTTCACTGAATACCGGCATCTCAACAAGGGCACGACCATCGCTTTTATCGACGAATTAGCGGACCTCAAAGACGTATTCGCCCTCCACGACCAACCACTGGAAGACGCACCGGAACAATTCCGTCAGCCCGCATTTTACATCAACCCAGTATTGACCCACAGCAGGAAAAACCAGATTCGCAGTCTTCTTCGAAACTACAGGGAGTGCTTCTCGTCATCATCGAAGGTACGACAAACACCACTGGCCAAGCACCGCATTATAACGGACGAACACGACCGACCTCTGCGCCAAAGCCCTTATCGTGTATTGCCGCGAGAACGGCAGGCAATTCGCGATCAAGTTGAGGAAATGCTGCGTGATGACGTAATCCAGCCATCGAACAGCCCCTGGGCGGCACCAGTCGTTTTGGTGAAGAAGAAAGACTGCACACTTCGCTTCTGCGTTGATTACCGCCGCTTGAATAGCATAACGAAGAAGGATGTCTACCCGCTTCCCCGCATCGACGACACTCTCGACCGGCTCTGCAATGCAAGGTACTTCTCATCGATGGACCTGAAGCGCGGATATTGGAAAATTGAGGTCGACGAAAGAGATCGCGAGAAGACCGCATTCATCACACCGGGCGGCCTTTATGAGTTCAAGGTGATGCCATTTGGCCTCTGCTCCGCACCAGCCACGTTTCAACGAGTAATGGACACAGTCCTGGCAGGCTTGAAGTGGCAAATTTGTTTGGTATATTTGAACGACGTTGTTGTCTTCTCGTCCAACTTTGAAGACCACCTAAAACGACTATAGACAGTGCTGGAAGCCATCAAGTCATCGGGACTAACGCTAAAAGCAGAGAAGTGTCACTTCGCCTACGAAGAACTCCGCTTCCTAGGTCACATCGTTAGCAAGGATGGTATTCGCACAGACCCGGAGAAAACAGCTGCAATCGTACAATTCCCACCGCCTGCCGACAAGAAAGCTGTGCGCCGATTCCTTGGGCTGTGCGCTTATTATCGACGATTTTTCAGCAACTTTTCGCGGATCGCCGAACCATTGACGCAGCTTACAAAGGCTGACGTACCTTTTAAATGGGAAGCGCCGCAAGAAGCTTAGCTTCGACGAACTCAAGCGCCGCCTGCAATGCCCTCCTGTACTTGGCCACTTTGATGAAAACGCCGAGACCGAAATTCACACCGACGCGAGCAGTGTGGGCCTAGGAGCCGTTCTCGTCCAGAAGAGTGCCGGACAGGAGAAACTAATCGCCTACGCTAGCAGGTCCCTCACAAAAGCCGACGTCAATTACTCGACGACCGAGAAGGAGTGCCTTGCAATCATCTGGGCCACTTCTAAGTTTCGTCCATACCTATACGGCCGACCATTCAAGGTGGTAAGCGACCATCACGCGCTCTGCTGGCTGGCTAATTTGAAAGATCCTTCCGGCCGCCTTGCCAGATGGAGCCTACGACTTCAAGAATTTGACATGACTGTAGTCTATAAGTCGGGCCGGAAGCATTCCGACGCAGACTGCTTATCCCGCGCTCCCGTCGATGCTCCCCCGAAGGACGATGACGACGACGCCTTTTTGGCACCGGTAAGCGCCAGCAGTTTCGCAGAACAACAGCGATCAGACCCTGAGCTGAAAACGCTAGCCGTTTACTTGGAAGGAAAGACCGCTTCCCCTCCTGGTGTGTTCAGGCGACATTTATGATCCTTCACGTTAAGCAATGACCTCCTCGTGAAGAACAACTTCGCACCCAACAAGACCGCGCAGCTTCTTGTAGTGCCTAAAACCCTTCGGCAAGAAATTCTGCAGGCGTTGCACGATGAGCCCACAGCAGGCCACCTCGGATTTGCGCGCACGTTGCGTCGAATTCAGGAAAAGTATTACTGGCCGCGACTGCCTGCCGAAGTTGCCCACTACGTGAAAACGTGTCGTGAGTGCCAACGACGCAAGACGCCGCCGAGCAGACCAGCAGGACTACTAAACCCAATTCCGCCCCCAATTCTGCCCTTTCAACAAATTGGGATGGATCTCCTCGGCCCCTTTCCATCTTTGTCTATGGGTAACAAGTGGATCATCGTGGCCACTGACTACCTTACCCGTTACGCCGAAGCAAGAGCACTACCAAATGGTACCGCGGCAGAAGTCGCCAAATTTTTTGTCGAACAAATTCTCTTGCGACACGGCGCCCCAGAAGTTCCCATCGCGGACAGGGGAACGGCTTTTACGGCAGAGATTACGCAAGCCATCCTGGAATACAGTCGCACAAGCTATCGACGAACAACTGCGTACCATCCTCAGACCAATGGCCTTACGGAGCGCCTGAACAAAACGATCGCGGACATGATCGCCATGTACGTCGACGCTGAACACAAGACCTGGGACGCCATCTTGCCGTACGTGATCTTCGCGTATAACACGGCAGTCCAGGAGACGACCAGAGCGACCCCGTTTAAACTTGCGTACGGCGGGGAGCCCACGACGACGCTCGACGCAATGCTGCCGCACGTAACCAGCGAAGACAACCTTGACGTCGCCGCCTACCTGCAGCGTGCAGAGGAAGCTCGACGACTCGCACGGCTGCGTATTAAAGACCAACAGCGCACCGACAGCCGACGATACAATTTACGACGACGCCACGCAGAGTACAATCCAGGAGACCAAGTGTGGGTTTGGACACCAATTCGCCGTCGCGGATTAAGTGAAAAGTTGTTGCGTCGATACTTTGGGCCATACAAAATCCTTCGCCGCGTCGGACCACTGGACTATGAAGTCATTCCCGACGGAACGTCAGCATCACAACGGCGACGCGCACGCCCAGAAATTGTACATGTTGTACGACTGAAGCCATATTACGCGCGTTAAAGAATCTGTGGTGTTTAAACTTTGCAGTGTTTATGTTTAAGTTTCTTTGTTTTGGAACATCAAGGCGATGTTTTTTTAAGGGGGGAGTAATGCCGCGAAACCTTCAAAACAGTATTTGCTGTTTTTTAACAGCCGCCGGCATACAGGCTTATCACTCTGATTCTGGACCGCGTATCAGTTCCGTAACCTTTGTTTGTTAATGCTCGATGTCGCGAGTCACACCTTTATCAGTTTTGTTGTAGCGCAAGATGCACCGAGATCTGCCTCGAAGGTTCCGGCCACTCGGGTGTCTTTCCACAATGTTCCAGCCCGTGCTGGTAGCTGTTTGCGACGTTATCTAGATTGTTCTGTGCAGCCTTTAAATTGAGCGTCACCGTGTGTGACGGGCATTCCTTGTTCGACGATCGACGAGCACGTCTGTTTCTGTCGCCGCCGCCGATTTGCTTAGTTCTTTTGCGGGCGCAAGTCAGCCCAAATAAAGAGTTTCTTTAGTGCAATCATCGACCCTTCATTTGTGTCGTCGACCTCGTCACCACTACGTGACAATATCCATACCATCAATCAGGTGATAGAAAAATGCTCGGAATATAACCAGTCCTTATACATAGCATTCATTGATTACGAAAAAGCATTTGACTCAGTCGAAAACTCGGCGGTGATGCAGGCATTGCGAAATCAGGGGGTAGACGAGCCGTACGTGTAAGTGCTGGAAGATATATATAGTGGCTGCACAGCAACCATAGTTCTGCATAAAGAAAGTAACAAAATTCCCATAAACAAAGGAGTTAGGAAAGTAGACACAATCTCCCCAGTACTATTCACAGCTTGCTTAGAGAAAGTATTCAGAGACTTAGAATGGGAGCAGTTAGGGATAAGGGTAGATGGCGAATACCTCAGTAATCTGCGATTTGCTGATGACATTGCCTTGCTAAGCAACTCGGGGGATGAACTGCAAATAATGATTGGTGACCTAGACAGGAAAATTAGAAAGGTAGGCTTGAAAATCAATATGCAGAAGACTAAGGTAATGTTCAACAGCCTCGGAAAGGAACAGCGGTTTACATTAGGTAGCGAAGTACTGGAAATAGTAGGCGAATATGTCTACTTAGGACAGGTAGTAACCGCAGATCCGGACCATGAAAAGGAAATAAGTAGAAGAATAAGATTGGGATGGAGCGCATTTGGCAAGCACTCAGAGATTATGACGAGCAGCTTACCGGTATCGCTAAAGAGGAACGTATATAATAGTTGCATCTTACCTGTACTCACCTATGGGGCTGAAACATGGAGGCTAACCAAGAGAGTTCTCCTTAAGTTGAGGACAACCCATAGGGCTATGGAATGTGAAATGGTAGGGGTAACATTAGGAGATAGGAAGCGTGCAGAGTGGGTCAGAGAAATAACCCAGGTTACCGACATTCTAGTGGAAATTAAGAAGAAGAAATGGGCATGGCCAGGACATGTAGTGCGAAGAGACGATAACCGATGGTCGCTTAGGGTAACAAACTGAATTCCAAGGGAAGGAAAGCGTAGCAGGGGGCGGCAGAAAGTTAGGTGGGCGGATGAGGTTAAGAAGTTCGCAGGGGTCAAGTGGATGCAGCTAGCACAGAACAGGGTAAAGTGGAGAAATATGGGAGAGGCCTTCACCCTGCAGTGGGTATAGTCAGGCTAATGATGATGATGATGATGATGATGAACACTTTGATCTCAGTCAGAAAGGGATATCTATTGACATAAGTCTGTCTACAGAGGACGATCTCTGGCAGTAATTCTAAGTGGTAACGCTGCGAGGTTGACCATTAGGCTGTCTAGTTTTTCTACAAAAGCTTGACTAAGCGACCTGCCTATCTAAAATTGACCACAAGTTACGTACAGTTCAGATTCTCCAGAGATGGAGACTGTGCCTACATCCAAACTAGCGAAACGTTCACGGTTAACAGCGAAAACGCAAGCCAAAGCTCTCTCATCCATTACCAGTGTGCGTGCGTTGTAAACGCCAAGCGCATTCCGTTTAAGGCATTTCCCTTTGAAAGTACTTTGCTGTGTGACGAATCCATCCGACGAGAAGAAATGCCGCTCCCACTGTCCCGGATTTGGTGGAGCATCCCGACAGATACACACAGGACAGATACACATCGCACGATTTTTTCTATTTGCGCGTTTGAGTGTCTGGAACTTTCTTTTCAACGGGCCCTTGCATGTGTTGTTAAATAATAAAACACGCGACTTTCGTTCTACTCCGTTGGCATGGTTACGCCACTGAGTCTAAATATTGGCAGAGAGCCAGTCAATACTGAAAGGCGGCCAAGGAGACGCCGATGTTTTTGTGGGCCTTGGTTGAGACTTCGAGATACGAAGGCGGTAATGAAAACTAATTACAGCGAGTTTTTTATGGTAAATAAAGCGAGATTGGCAATGTCGGCTCTGGAACATATTTTGTCTACAAGTTGTGTAATGTAGGCTATTACCGCTCTAAATATATTTCCTTTTTTTTTTTCATAGAAGGCAGAAGTAGATAAAACTGCCGTCGGCTCTATGGGCCTTAACCGATGTCCTATGACGTAAGTCAAGCAAGCGTGGCCAAGCATAGTTGTATTAGAGTGATAATTTTGGCTGGTCTGCGCCGCTTAAAGAATGAAAAGGCGCAATGAAAGGAAAAAAAAAATGACATGCACAGCGCGTATGTCAATTTATGCGCGTTTGCTCCGTTTCAATCTTTACGTCAAGTACCGAAAAACGGACGACTTCTGTTCGACTAAATGCCATGTCAAGCAGACGAAACAAAATTACCAACCAGCATTAAGAATACGAATAATACGAGTATTATAGTTTGCCTCGTAGAAACTGCTTTTTTGTTTTCTAAAGAAAAAGATGATCAATCCGCACGGAACGAAACGATAAATGTTAATTGCCTTTCAAATAATATTCTGCGATTTCGGGACTGTCTTGGCCACAGGAAGGCATGGAAGGTAATTCTTGGAAAATATCCATATGCCGTAAATTTAGCACAGTGCAAGTTGCAATAATACATGCTAGGATGGAATAATTTAGAAATATGTAGTGTTACAGATGATGAGGAACGCCATTCTACCATGTAAATTATTTATAACATAAAAGTATACTCCTTCAGTCTTGACTGATGCCATCTAGTGAAGGAGGGGAGGGGGAATAGGCGTAGTGGAATGATAGAGATTTTGATCATTGGGAGGTTGAAACATTGAGACTGGTTTTGCAGCTTTGCCCATTGGATGAATTCCAACAAGGAATCGAGCCTGTTTCCGATGGGGCCCCTTTTTCCATGAAGCCCGATTTTCGCAGCTGCTAGATTTCACTTCCTTGGGAATCTTAAGTAGTGCTTCTTTTTTTGAAAGTGGAAGTTTACTAGCTTGAATATATTTACAAAGTGCATAAAAGTACAGACGACGGTCCCATAGTCAGAAGGCTGCACCGGGACCCTCGATAGATCGCTACAACAAAATAAATAATAACAGCATAGTTAGCGAATAGTTATAATATACAAAACATGACAAATCAGTATTTTTACACAAAAACAAAGGCATTAACACAGGTATTAGACAAAAAATAGAAAACATCAGCAATTCAACAAATTCTCCTTCAAGTTATTCTTAAATGTGGGCAAGGACATGTATGTTTTCAGTATTAAAGGCAATGAGTTCCTGAATGAAATGGCCGCAAAAGATGTCGTTATTTTTCGATAATTAGTACGAACTTCCGGGAGTAGAAAATTGTTATTCGTTGCAAATCTTGTAGAGTTATAGTTTGAAAGTAGTATCGGATTAACAAACTGGAAATGCAGGCTGCCATTCAGTAGCTTAAAGAACGCGATTACTAGGTGATACTGAAAGAGCTGGTGGACTGATAAGATATGATGTTCATATATTAAGGGACGAGCGTTAGTGGAAAAAGTGCTGCAGGTGATAATGCGGATGGCCAGATATGATGTTCATATAATAAGGGACGAGCGTTAGTGGAAAAAGTCCTGCGGGTGATAATGCGGATGGCCTGATTTTGTATATGCTGTGCAGACGATAAATGGCAGTTGTATTTCCCCAAACTACAATCCCGTAAGTGAGGCGACTGTGAATGAAAGCATATTACAGAGATAAGAGAATGTAACAAGGAAGATATGGGTGTGCTTTAATGAGAGCTCGGATGCCAGATATTTTTTTCAGATGAGCGATGGGTGAGCTGAAAATTGAAGTGCAGAATCAAGAATAACGCCCAGAAAGCTAGTGTTACCGGAAGCTGGAATAGTTTAAGAACCGAGGGTTAACGTAGGAGTGCATGGAAGGAGTTTCTGGCTATTTTTGACGATTAAAAACTATGTTTTAGTGGGTTAATAGCCAGGTGGTTACTGAGACACCCTTTTGTTATGTTACTCAAAACGGTATTAAAATCAACAGTAAGATCATCAATGAACCTGTTAGATAATGACACGGTAGTATCGTCAGCGTATAAAACACAGTGAGTTGGACTAATAGAAGTATGAAGGCCGGTATTATATAATATGAACAGTAAAGGTCCTAAAATAGATCCCAGAGGAACACCTTGGTTAATAGTTTTAGCTAGAGAGGTAGTTCCATTAATAATAATTATTTGTTTACGATCTTGTAAGTAGCTTTTCAGAAGAAGAGATACAGGGCCTACTAAGCCATAACATTCTAGTTTCTTTAGCAAAATCAAATGGTTAATCGTATCAAAAGCTTTTGTGAAATCTAAAAACACAGAACCAACAAATTCGCCATTGTCAATACCCTGCTTAATAAATTCAGTCAAAGAGATGAGAGCCTAGTTAGTTGAGCTGCCAGACCTAAAACCAAACTGACAGGGGGTAATAATATTAAATTTATTTAGATAATTGTCTAAACGACTGATTATTAATTTTTCAATTACCTTACTAAGAGATGATGATATAGATATTGGACTATAGTTAGATATTATTTGTCTGCCACCTTTTTTGAAGACCGGAATGAGTTTCGCTGTTTTAAGGCAAGCAGGAAAAACGTCATTCTTTAGGATGAGATTAACAATATGACCAACCAGTTTAGAAACTAGATTAGCAACAAGTTTCAGGTGCCGTGAGGATATGTTATCAAGTCCAGGACTAGTATCCTTGAAGCTATTAATAATCAACTCGATTTCACAAGAGGAGACAGAAAAAGGAAAGAAATATTGATTAGTGCGTTTCAAATCTAGCTCTGGTGTAAGTGGAATTCGGTTATGTGGCTCAGAAAAGAAGTTACTGAAAGCATTCATGATGGGAAATGGCTCAGTGTAGATAGTAACATTGAAATTAATTTCAGTAGGGGCATTGTTAGCGCAGGGAAAATTGAGGAATTCGCTCAGGAGTCTTCATTGCTTTTAGTGTCGTTAGCGTCTTTATACAATTCGGGTTCATTGTAAGATCATTTCGCGTGCTTAAGCAAGTTGTTCAGAACAATGGAGTATTTTTTGTAGCGGGCTTTCAAAGAAGCTCTGAAAGGCTGCTTCTTCGTTTTTCTGTACAGATTTTCTTTTCGACGCATGCTACTTAATAAACTATTTATAAGCCATGGATTACGGAGAAATTTGTCATTCTTTTTACATTTAACTATTGTTGTGCTCTCAGATATGCAATTGGAAAAAAGCTGACAAAAACACTCCATTGCTCCCTCCGGATTGCTGGACAAAATGCGCGGAGACCAGTCTGTGTTACTGATAGAGTTAACAAAATCTTCGTTGTTGAAACTGGAAGTGTAGAAAATTAACCGTGGAGGACGGGATGGTCTACTGTGCATAACGAAAATAGGAAAATGATCCGTAATGTCAAGTTTAATGGCCCCTGAGTGGGGTGAGGGTGATATATTTGTCAGGGCATGATTGATTAAAGAAGAAAATCCACTGGAAGTAGACCTCGTTGGAGCACTGATGATTGATTCGTAGCCGAACCCACGGAAGCAATCGGTAGGAAACAATATTAGGGCTATCTGTGTCTAAAAGAATAATATTAATGTCACCAAGAATTAAAACATGTTTATTTTTGAAAGATAGCTTATTTAATGTGGTGTCTAATGCTAACAGAATCGCCGGCATTGATGAAGACGGTGAGCGGTAAATACAGCCGAGTACCCACTTCCGAGAGTCAGTGGAAAAGAGATAATGATTAGCTTCTATCCAAACAGATTCACATTGCGGTACATTCAGAGTGAGATCAGATCTACGCTGGTAAAAAACTTCAGGGAAAATTAACATTACAGCGCCTCCATGGCTGCTAGACGAGTGATGACAGCATTCTGGAAGATAAGATGTAAAACCAAATAGATTGCCATCAGAACAGGAAAGCCAGGCCTCCGAAACGCAGGTGAAAGAAAACGAGTGCTGAAGTGAGGTGATAAAATTATCAATAGATTCGTGGTTCTTCCTGAGGCTGCGTGCATTGAAATGGATCAGAGAATGACCACTGTTTGCGAATATATGATGAAGATTATGAGGAGATAGCGGAGTGCCTAAGGTTTCAGCGCTGTCAGAAGCCATGAATGCGTATGAACTAGTGGAACACCTGAAGGTCTGTTTCTGTGCTTATGCAGAAGACCGTGCTGACGTCAGTCTCACGCTCAAGTATGCGACAGTTGTCAGTCTAGAGATGCTGCCATTTCTTTTCTTCCTTCAGCAACTTAGCTCTAGCAAATAATTTCTTTTTGTCAAAGGTAAGGTGTTCATTTACAAAAATCGGGGAAGTTGAATATACAGGAAAGCCAATTTTGTCTGTTTGTGGGCGAGCTTTCCGTGTCTTGCGCAAGAATTCCTTTTTCTTTTCCCGACCCACAATGCGAGCAATGATGGTTTTTTCATTTTTGTTTTTGGTGTCAACGCGATGGAGCTGTCAAAGTCAGCGGCGTTGATAGGACACGCAATGACATCACCGATGGTCTCAAGTACTTTCTTTACGTCCTCGCCTTTGTTACTGGAACACCTTTTATTTCCACATTGTTGATCCTAGAATACTGCTGGAGTTCACCAACCCCTTTGTGGAGCTTTCCATTTTCCTCTGCCGGCAACTTGTTGACATTCATGAGCTCGGCCTCCCTGACTTTCACTGATTCCAATTCATTTGCAAATTGAACACTGCTGAGCAAAGAAGCATTGTCGTCACCTTCAGGAGCTTTCAGTTGTGAAAAAAAAAACTTTGTGGTGATCTCGGCCACCACGTCATCAGTTTCCCTTTAACTAACTCCAGTTCCTCAACTCTCCTTGCGAGCTCTGCATTCGTCGGCATTTCAAACAATTGCGACAACAACAAAACGTACAAAAGGCAGCTGGCAGCACCTGCGGCAATATCAAACAAGCAATAACAAAACATTTAGTTCAGCTAACCTGCGAACCAAATGCACGGACTTAGCGAAGCCTGTAGAAGCCGCAAATGCTGCCAGAAAGTGATGAAAAGCTGGAGACAGGTCCTTATATAGCTGGATTTTCTGTTAAACCAGGGGGTATGTCCATCGACGTGATGAGGTACTACAAGCTATGGCTGCGCAAGCGTAGACGGGGAGTAGCCGTGTACAGAAATCCGCTTAATAATGGATGGACAGCTGCAATCTTCAGGTGCAACAGCAGCAGTTCACTTGTAGCCGGTAAACCTGCGAACCAAATTGACGGCCTTAGCGAAGCCTGTAGAAGCCGCAAATGCTGCCAGAAAGTCAACCAACAAGTGAGCCACATCTGAAAATCCTAGCATCTCTACATCAGGTTATATGCAATCAGCAAGGGTCACCAGGGGCACAGTTTAACATGTCAGGGTTCTATAAGTCGCTGCTCCTTTTACTGGCGCTGACGCGGCTGTGTAGTGGTGGTGTGGCCGTTGCTGTCCGAAGCCGGCGCAGGATGGGCCGAGCGATGTGCCCGAAAGGAATACACTACACCCATCCAAGATCTTGTTCAAAAGAAATACACTTCTCTCGGCCATGCTATGATCTGTGCTTCGTCAGCTTCGTTTTTTCCCCTTATTCTACCACACAAATTACCACACACTATGTGAACACGCAGCCGGAGGGTAGTGTGAGGTGTACGCATTATATTCGACGTCGTCAAAAGTACAGTTCTTGCAGTGAAAATGGTGTGAACTGAACGCTTCGATATCGGATATTAGAGAATATGAACTCTCGTGAAGCTTCATGTGCCACCTCGTGGCAGGAATTCCTGGATGTCTAGGTATTCGTTCAATTGTTAAAGTAAACCGTGTGT